>NC_142947.1:32547821-32557821 GCF_046866305.1 Octopus bimaculoides | reverse complement strand
TAAGATAGCCCGACGACGTTTCTACACATTTATTTTCGCTTGTGAGGATGTAGGAAACTCTCTGGGCGACGGTAGCTATCAGTATCATACGTAAGTTTGTAATAAAAGGAAAATCTACAAAAATCTGACACGCAAATCACATTAAATGATTTCAGAGAGCAGATGCAATTATTTCGAAGTGTTTTTCCTGTCTTCTGAAACGCTTCAACCGAATGATATTGTCTTTGAATAAAAGCTGTTTTGAAGTTAACTGAGGAATTTTCAACTTATTTCTTATTGACTAGGATACTTAGATCCTATTAATTTAATGAATGAGAAGTAGAATTTTTAGAAATACATCCTGAGCAATCGGTTAGTGATATTTTGTTGGAGAAGTAACAATGCGATATCAACAGGATGATTAGTATCTCACGGTATAATTTGAAACGAGGAAAGGCTTGGTTGGCCGGTTGGTTGGTTGATTGATTGGTTGGTTGGTTGGTTGGTTGGCTGGTTGGTTGGTTGGTTGGTTGGTTGGTTGGTTGGTTGGTTGGTTGACTGGTTGTTTCAGGGACCGTTGGTGTGACACATGTAAGATGGGTTGCGGAAATACTACGACAGCGCGTAGTCACATTGGTACGGTCTACAGAATATGCATACACAGAGAGAAAGAGAAGAGGAGAGAGGGAGAGAAAGAAAGAAAGGGAGTGGGAGATAGAAAGAGAGAGAAATAGATGGATATATAGATAAGTAGATATATGCATAGACAGATAGTAATTCATAGAAACACACAGGCACACATACAAACACACATATGAATGTAAGAAGGCCCGCATGTATGTATGCATACATGAATGTAAGCATGCAATAGTTTTTCTCTTTCTCTCTCTCTCTCTACCTATCTCTATATATCTCTGTATACACACACACCCACTCACAAATTTCTGTTGATCCACTAACATTCTACTCTCATTCTCACTTTTCCAATACGTGAATGTGGAGTGAGAGACTGAGAGAAAGAGATAGAAAAGGGAGAAAGCGACAGAGAGAAAGATACAAAGTGAAAGAGAGAGAGATAGGCAGAGATTTGATTGATGCCCGCATTTTGTTTTAGAGTGGGAAATAAAATCTCTTCCACTTTTGAAGTAACTATGAAGTAACTCTTCCAATAATTACTTTATAGTCATCGTATTAAAGCTCAACTGTTAAACTGTATTCATCCGTTTTTGTTTGTATTTTGTAGATAAAAAATTTCTAATCATATTAACAATTTTGAGCTAATTGGATCTTTTCCCCTTGATAGATACACAGTTACTGGATTGACTGAAGTCTGGGACTGAGAATTGAAAGGCTGGGACGGAGAATACATTTTAAAGTATAGATTTAAAGATAAAGCGAAATCGATTCGACCGATATCTATATATATCTATATCTTTATTTCATATTCTCGTTTAAACATAGCAATATTAGTAACCAGTTGATAGAGCTCAATATACTCGTGCTTTAAAGTAAGTAGTGGCGGACACAGAACGTAATATCAATTAATGAATAAGGCAACAAGCTGGAAAAATCGTTAGCACACCGGACAAAATGCTTAGCGGCATTTCGTCCGTCTATACGTTCGGAGTTCAAATTCCACCGAGGTAGATTTGACTTTTACCCCTTACGAATCGATTAAGTAGGTACCACTTGAACACTGTAATCGACTTATCTCCTCCCATATAATTGCTGACGTAATTATAAGAAATAGTGCACTCAGAGGTGAATGCTTCCGCAAAATCTTATGTTTATATATATATATATATATATATATATATACACTACTGCATGGCTGCAGGTATGGATGTCATAGCATGTGGAGTTCATTACATGATAAACAATCATCTATGTGTCAATGCACGTAAGTCGGTAAGGAGTGGCGGACAGGGTCTAAAAATATTGATTGACAGGAGACTAAGGGTGCCCAACCGGAACTACAAGGAGGCCTATCTGAAACTACAATGCTGTCATTTAATTTTTTAAAGTATTTTTTCAACTGTCTACAAAACACAGCCAGGCTGAAATAATTAATGCATTCTTCCATGAGTGAATATATAATTCCTAAATTTGAGGAGATGGGTCCCTTAGATACTAACATGGGTCCCCATATATGGATTCTAATGGCGCAAGGGCCCACTTGCCATTGGAGCAATCTGGCAACCTGACCAGTCCACCACTGTCTGCATGTATGTTATACATACAAGCCTATATGTCAAGATGTTAGCAACCCAACTATGAGTAACGGGGTTCGAATTTACTGCATCGCATCTTGGGAAAATACCATTTAACATAGCCTGGGATCGACTCAAGCCATGTAAGTGAGAAACTATCTGGAGACGCGTGGAATGGACTGCATCGTAATACAAAATTTAGTTTCTTTAATACTATACATTACTGTTACTCTCTGCACATTATATTAGGAGGTAGGCATTATGACCGCAGATTAGTATAAAAAGTGTAGGTGTGTCTATACTCAACAATGTACAACAGCTAACAACAACAACAACATCTGAGAGACTAAGTGGAATATAAATGTATAATATATATATATATATATATATATATATATATATATATATATATATATATATATATATATATATATATATATATATACATATATATATATATATATATATATATATACATATATATATATACATGTATATATGTATGTGCATTTATATATATATATATATATATATATATATATATATATGTATATACACACGCACAGATATATATAAACACGACACGGATGTAGACTTCATTTTCATTGCTTTGTATATGTGCGTGTCTGTAAATGGATATGATGTGTAAGTGTGAGTATGTATGTGTGACACATTTCTTTCTATCCGTCTTTACATGGCTATCTGTCACCCATACTAATATAAATGCATTCTTTAGAGACAGTCGGTATGCTAATCTCAGACATCACTTATGTATCCCAAGTCAGCAGAAGCATTCATTTTCATTTTGTTTTTCTACTCTTTCACTTCAAACAGAAAATCAGATTTCAATGATTCGTTATTATACTTTGGCAAAAGAACCAGAAATATTTGTCCAATTTCATTTCTTATGTCAAAATATTTTCCATTCTTGGCATTCATTTTTTTTTTTTATTTACACACCAGAAACATTTGTGTCTCTTTGAATTACTATGGCACTCTACTAAGCATACAACACTCACCTACATTCACTTACTAATGTACATACCTATTTATAGACGAGTCTATGCATGAGTATCCATATTTACCTTTATATGTGTACACATATAAAGGTACTTCAAAAACATTGTATATGACTGAGAGATATGTCCATGTATACATATGTGTATGTGCACGCGTGTGTACATACACACGCACAAACACACACATAAACACATACAAATACACACATAGATAACAGACACACTCTCACACTCATATATGTGTATACGTGAACAGACAAATATAACAAATATATACCTATGTTTATAGTATATATTCATATATGTATATAGGTATATATGTCTGTATACACACACACGAATATATGTCAGCACGCACAATGAAAACGCACAAATCTGAGCATGGATATGTGTTGTACTGAATATCTGTATATGTTAATCTTACTATTTGGCTTTGTTCTTTAGTTGAGCGTGTTGGCAACTTCATACAATAAATGTTTTTGGGTCGATATTCGTTGATTGATTTCTCTGTTGTGCCCAATTAGTAGGAGCTTTTCTCAATCAATATCACATAGACTACAGTGTGAAACAAAAATATCTCACAAAATAGCACATGTCCACAAAACCACGTTTTATAGCAAATATTACAATGTGTATAAACATATAAATGAGAGAGAGAGAGAGAGAGTGGTGTGTATACAGGAAGAGTGAGTGGGAGATAGAAAGAGATAGATAAACATAAATTGCACCTATGAAAATACACACATATATGTACGTGCATCTATCCATACATACATACATACGTACATACATTCATACATACATACATACGTACGTACGTACATACATACATACATACATACATACATACATACAAAGACACGTGTTTTCCTCCCTTGTTTCCTCTCTCTCTATCTGCTTTCTCTCTTGTTTCCTCTCCCTGTCTGCTTTCGCCCCCCCATTCCTTTCAGTACGCGAGCATAGTCTCAAAACGGCAAAGAACAAATCGATCCACGACTTATTTTTTGTATGCCTAGAACTTATTCTATCGGTCTTTTGCCAAATCTGTTAGTTACGGGGGCGTACACACACCAACATCGGTTGTCAAGCGACGGTGGGGGTACATTCAAATATATACATATACATATAGGACGGGCTTCTTTTAGTTTCCAAATCCACTCTGGTTTCTTTTAATACCAAATCTGCTCACAAGAGTTTGGTCGGCCAGAGGCTGTAGTAGAAGACACTTGCCCAAGTTACCACGCAGTGGAACTGAACCTGGAACCATAGGGTTGGGAAGCAATCTTCCTACCACACAGCCACGTATTTATGTATATATGTGTGTGTGTGTGTGTGTGTGTGTGTGTGTTGGTGTGCTTATGTCCCTGTAACTTAGCAGTTCGGCAAAAAGGGCCCGATAGAATAAGTACCTGGCTTACAAAGAATAAGTCCTGAGGTCGATTTTTTCGACTAAAGTGTGTGCTCCTGCATGACCGTAGTCAAAATAACTGAAACATATAAAAGAATACATATATATGTGTGTGCGTGTGTGTGTGCGTGCGCGCGTGCGTGTGTGGGTGTGCGTGTGTGTGCATAAATATATAGATAGATACACACATATATACATATATATATTTATATATATTGTGTGTGTGTATGTATGTTTCTCAACCAAAACTGTCCGACGAACAGCAATGTAAAACTCCGAGTAACACCTTTTTTGATGTCTTTGCAACTTTATTAATAAAGTATAACTGTATATATATATATATATATATATATATATGTGTGTGTGTGTGTGTGTGTGTGTGTGTGTGTGTGTGTGTATGCATATGTACATATATGTATATACATATATATATAGATATGGATGGATGAAGGGCGGGAGGGACATGTGAAAATATAGATAGATAGATGGAGAGAGAGAGAGAGGGAGAGGGAGAGAGAAAGAGAGAGAGAGGGAGAAAGAGAGAGAGAAAGAAGAGAGACCGAGAGACCCAGACGGACAGCAGATAGAGACAGAGACAGAGATATTCGGAAGAAGTACAGATAGGCATTGAAGTTGAGAGACAGTGAACTTCTTGCAGATATTTGAAACAGATTACGATTGTAGCTTTTATTAACGAGAGTAACTACAAAAACACCAACAAGAAAAATTCACGTAAAATGATGCATGAAATTGCCCGAATGTCCTTCACAATACAAAAGCAACTTGTCCCTAATACACCAACTGATTTTCGAGAAAATATAAAATACAACACAAATTTCTTTTGGTGAAAGGTAAAAGCATTGTATTGAAGCAATTACGAGCACATTTTTCACTGCATTTTACAAGCTCAAACAAAGACGGCTGCAGACGAAAGTGGAAAGCTATATTGTTATGCAATTGAATCAGAACTAGCGCAGTTCTATTGAAGAAGCGATTTAATTTAATTCTGTAATTACTAGAGGACATTATTTTTCTCCTTTTATTTTAAGAGAAATAGAAAACATTTCCTTTTATAAAACTAAGAAGCTTTTATTATATTATACTCATTGCAATATGGTTGACCATAAAGATTGAATCATCTGAAAGAACGTAATAATGAACGAATGCTCAAATTGACGGAAACTTGGAGAGTTACTGCACGGAGTTATGTGAATCTCGTAGAGCGCATTGATATTGAATCACTAATGGTGGAAACCATGTTGAAATATTCTTTAACGTAGATGAATAGAATTAGTGAAAGTATGCATTTTCGCCTCAGTATCCAGACTTTGCAGTCACCCTGTACATTCACACATACATACATACATACATGCATACATACATACATGCATACATACATACATATATACATACATACATACATAAAGCAAATATGAATACTTTCATACATTCATACATGCATACGTGCATATATATATATATATATACATGCACACATTTATACACACACACACACACACACACACACACACACACACACACACACACACACACACACGTAATGCATAAATTCATACATACATAGTTTATCATTTAAATATATATGAGCATATCTAGATAAACAATTATATGCATGAGAATACATACGTAAAACAAAACATACAAAATCTGCATATATACATACATGTATATATACAAAAATACCCTATTGTTCATGTTGAAATTCCAATGAAGGATCTTTGGATCTAGGTTTCAAACCGGTTCTTTCTCTATTGGCAAGAAATCTTGAAATAAAACTGAATGGCAAACAAGCATACATACATACATACATGCAGGTCATGCCGAGATTATTGTAAAAGTGAGCATAACTTTGTTATTAACTGGTGAAGTTGAATATACGATTCGAGTAACTTCCTTTATAGTCGCTCTAACAAGTGTGTATACACAGAGCAAGTAAACTTTTAACAACGTGTGCATATAGCCTCACACTATAAATAATGCCTAAGTATAAATCTAGAACTTTTGTTGTATGTCATTTGACATACCGATATTTGTCTACGTTATTCAAATGCATACGACTGGCCACTTCAAGTTCTGTTCAATTAGTTCATTTTTTTTATATATATATAGGTGTGGCATGTGTTTTTTTTTTTTTGTGTGTGTGTGTGTGTTTGTGTATGTGAGTGTCTGCGCGCGTCTGCGTGTGGCTGTGGTGAAAGAAGTAAAATATTAGATTGAGCCCGTGATAAGTTTATCACTGTCTGAACGTAAGACAGAAATTTATGAGAAAAAATTTACGCGTTCTAATACTTGATCAACATTTATATACATTTAATGAATGGTGCAGTTCTACACGAACTGCCTTCAGCTTTAACTGCGGAAAGTGCAACATTCGGACGCTCTTGTATGAGATGTACAATGTACCTTCAGCAGTTATGCATCCTCATATAACATATCTACATCATGGGAAATACGTGAAAAATACAGAAAGGAAGGTTCAAAGTGGATGAAGGATGGGGGATGATTCTGTTCATAAACTGACGAAGAAAAATGAGGTTTAGTAACTGAATAAGTTTGAAGCTTCAATAAGATATTACTTGTGCGTGGAATAAGATAAAAGTTTCTCAACTGCAAAACGTCCCAGCGACAAACAACCTATGCTAAATGGATTTATCGGTAAATGACAAGAAGCTGATTAAGCCGTTTTTGCCAAAATACCCCTAACCACGGGGTATTTTGATGTGGACATAGAATCTAATTACTCAGCAAGCATGAATGCACCTCAGTCTAGAGTGCATTTTTAATATTTATATGCATACATATATACATCATATAATATGTATGTAAACACACACACGCACGCACGCACACACACACACACATACACACACACACACACACACACACACATATATATATATATATATATACACACATACACATAGATAAGTAGAAATAGATATGTATACTTTTATACATATGCATACATGTGTGTGTGTGTGTGTGTGTGTGTCTGTGTGGACATGTCCTTCATTACGTAGTGTTCAATATTTTGAGGTAAATTAATTATAGACTCATCGAAAATGCTTCAAATATTTCAAGTTTAATTAGAGTAGCGGATAATTAGATTAGTTTATTATAATTCTCGCCAGAGCTAATTAGAGATTTGCCAATCTACAATTAGAAATACAATTGTTTAGTCCACTAATATCATAAGGCCTCCTAGATAAACTTGTACTTATGTATACATATAACTTGTACATATGTATGTATGTATGTATGTATGTATGTATGTATGTATGTATGCATGCATGTATGTATGTATGTATGTACGTACGTATGTATGTATGTATCTATCTATCTATCTATCTATTTGAGTGTGTTGTGTCTGTGCGCGTGCGTCTGTGCTTGTGTGTGAGCACTTGCGTATATACATATGCAAACGTTATTAATGTGTCAACATTTCTGCTTCAAGATATCTTACAAGGTCGATGAGACATTCACTCTCGCTCACATACACATATATATGCAGGTATATCTGTGTATGTATTTATATATATATATATATATATATATATATATATATATATATATATATATATATATATATATATATATATATATATATATATATATATATATATATATATACAAATTAAAAGGGTAAAGGGTTATCAATTTATCAATTAATAAATCAATTAACAATTAACAATTTTTACCAAGCCCATCGGTATGAAAGCACCATTATTGGTGGAGAACTTATTTAAAAGCTCATATATATTTATGGTGAAGCAAATATTTGCTGATCCCTTAATTATATTTATATATATAACGAGAGAGAGAGAGATACACACACACATATATATTCATACCTACATATATATATATATATATATATATATATATATATATATATATATATATATATATATATACACATATATATAACGAGAGAGAGAGAGAGAGATACACACACACATATATATATATTTATATATATACATATATATATGTATGTATGTATAGATAGATAGATAGATAGATAGATAGATAGATAGATAGATATGTCAGTATGAGCGTTGTGTATCGAATATTAGTCAAAAGTTCATTACCTCAATAAATGAAGGTTTTGTGTACAAATACGTGTTCTTAAATACACTTTTCCACGCAGTTAGCAATTATAGAATCATTTCGATATCTGTTGGTGCCACTCGGCTACTGAATCTTACAGACCTAAAGCAAGCAATTTATTGTAAGCACGGAAGTAAAGAGAGGAAATTCTATGATGTAAAATAAGAGCTATTTATATACATTCATGCGTGTCTGTGTGGTAAAAAGCTTGCTTCCCACCCACATGGCTTCGGGATCGGTCACACTGTGTGGCACCTTGGGTAAGCGTCTTCTACTCTATTCGCGTATCGACCAAATCCTCATGAGTGAATTTGGTAGATGGAAAGCGAAAAAAGCCAGCTGTTTATATATATGTGTGTGTGTGTGTGTGTGTGTGTGTGTGTGTGTGTATGCGTGTGTGTGTGTCTGTCTGTCTGTCTGCCTGTCTGTCACTCAATACTACTTGACAACCGGTGTTGGTGTGTTTACGTTCCCGTAACATAGCGGATCGTCAAAAGGGTCTAATAGAATAAGTACCATGTTCAAAAAATAAGTCCTGGAGTCGATTTGTTCGAGCCTTTCAAGGTGGTGCTCCAGCATGTCCACAGCCAAATGACTGAATCAAGTAAAAGATAAGATATATAAATGTGTGTGTGTGTGTGTGTGTGTGTGTGTGTGTGTGTATGTATTTTGTATGCATGTATGTATGTATGCATGTATGTATGTATGCATGTATGTATGCATGCATGTATGTATATATGTATAAAGATGTTTTGACTCAGGACACTAATTATCAACCTACAGGTTCATGCCATCCTGTACTCTCCATCCTATATTTCTTAAATCTGAGAACACTCGTAACAATAAACAACAGGATAACTCTTCTCTTTCAATTAGTGCATTATTTATTTTGTACAACAGGTAGAAAAGGAATAACAATCGTTGTTCCTGATTCAGCCGGAAGACTAAAAAATTTTGAGAGATGATTCGATTACATTGAGTGTTTACTGTGTTTTATTTTGTGTATAAAGTATCATCTGGTAAGTCTCTAACCTAGATACTATGCATGGAATTATCTTCCACTCTTCATTCCCTTAGAATATTTCTTTCTATAATTTTCACGTATTTTCTCACAATGCTATCATGTTATATGAGGTTGCATAGCTGCTGAAAGGTACACCTCATATAAAGGCGTTCAAATGTTGCGCTTTCCGTAGTTAAAACTCGATGCAATTCATGCATAGCTCCTCTATTCATAAAATAATTTCCAAGTA
>NC_142947.1:32500321-32542821 GCF_046866305.1 Octopus bimaculoides | reverse complement strand
ATATATACAAATATATATACAAATATATGTACATATATATGTGTGTGTGTGTGTGTGTGTGTATTGTGTTTGATAAGGGCGCAAAAAAGAATCTGATACTTGATGAGGAGATGACTGAGAGTTTCAAGCATGTAAGGATACAGATAGATAGATAGATAGATAGTTAACCAGACAGACAGTTACACACAGATAGTGAAACAGACGGAGAGACAGACTGATATGTAAAGAGCAAAGTAACAATAGCAGAATGAGGTAATTACGCGAAAGCGGGTGATGAAGAGTATTTTAGAATGTAAGAAAAGAGGAATCTAATCTAATCCAATTGTGAAAGACATATCATCGCAGCTTTCATTGCGGATGTAAGTTATTTTAAAAGCTTCCAGTTAGAAGATTTTATCAAATGAATTCTAGCGAATAATCATTTAGCTCGTATGAATTTTAAAATATCATCCCGCTACTTGCATCTAATTCTGCCTGAAATCTCTCTCTCTCTCTCTCTCTCTCTCTCTCTCTCTCTCTCTCTCTCCTCTCTCTCTCTCTCTCTCTCTCTCTCTCTCTCTCTCTCTCTCTCTCTCTCTCTCTTTCTCTCGCTTGCTCGCTGATTACATGTGAGTGTGTGAACCACTGAGTATGTCAATCTATGCATGTATGTTTGTATATGTTTATATACACAACCAAATAAATCTGATCTCTTAATTCCCTTCACCATATAAGACATCGCTCTCGTTTGTTGAGTAGTTTTGGTCAAGGCGAACTGGCAGAAAAGTTAGCACGCCGGGCAAAGTGATTAGCGACATTGCATCCGTCCTTACGTTCTGAGTTCAAATTCCGCTGAAGTCGACTTTGTCTTCTTTCATTCTTTGGGGGTCAAAGGAATAAATACCAGCTGAGTACAGGTATCGAAGTAATCAGCTTAGACTCCTCCTACTAAATTACTGGCCTTTTGCCAAAATTTAGTCGACCAGATGTCAACGTCATAGTGTCGAGCCACAGGAATATAGACCTGATTGGTGAAAGACTAAAAAGATATGAAGCCGTGAACAGAGCAGAATTAACGCGGAAAAGTCAGTGGGCTCGCCACTCGGCACCTGCAGAGGCAAGTCTATGCCGTCCAACAAAGTCGTGCGGCGCTGGAGAGATGGTCCGGTTAAATTACTCAGGATCTGGTTCGGTCTAGACCTCGACCTGGAGAAAAACTGGGACAACGTGACAAGCAGGGTAGCCAATGGGTCAAGAAGAAGCTGGCCTTGAAAGTTCGAACCGAGGTGGCGAATGCGTACATCGCATCCGTCATCTATTACCGTTTGACCGTCTTCCCTTGCGCCGTTTGATAGTTGATCAAGCTGGTGCGATTTCTCTTCCGTTTTCTGCTCAGACACTCCATCTGATGTCAACAGCCGCTGAATGGAAGGCTTGCAGTGGTTGCTGTGGGCGTGGTTGCTGCTGTCAGGCTACGGCATTTCCAGCGTTTTCTTGACGGTGAGCAGGTGTAGTCGCCACATTTGTCGGATTTACTTTTCCACAGCTAGTCTCTTTGACTGAGCTGCAATCCTGAATTAGGCGTAAACCGAGAAGGGGCGCTTGGTATCTCGAGTGCCGTCAGGCGCTCACAGCTCTCCGCCGGGCGAGCAAGGCGATCGGTGGTAGTTCCACAGAGAGCTAGTGGAGGGGACGTGGGACGACGTTCTCGGAGAAACTCCAGGCGTCGACGAAGATCAACTAACCGGTCTGTCTCGGAGAACTTTCGGGTCTGGGCCTATGGATAACTTCCAGAAATCCCTTGCTTATTTATTATTATTATTATTATTATTATTATTATTATTATTATTATTATTAATAATAATAATAATAATAATAATAATAATAATAATAATAATAATAACCTACTAAAAACTGAGCAAATATAAAGACCTTGAAATAGAAATTAGCAAAATGTGGAACCTGAAGACTAAAACAATACCTATTGTCCTATTGTAATAGGTGCCCTGTGAATGAGAGCGAAACGGGCTGATTACTACCTAGCTCAGATACCAGGAAACCCCAAAATGGCTGAAGTTCAAAAGATAGTGCTCATGGGAGCTGCTCATATCCTACGTAAAATACTATGTGATCTCAAATTTTAAAACAAACACAATTTTCTTATGGCTTCTTAAACATTCTCTAGTACAAATCCAATGTACAAATCCAAATATATGGTATGTACAAATCCAAATATATGGTACCCTAGGCATAACACCTACATGAACTTCTAACTTGTTGTCTCTTGAGGTCTCTGGGTGAGACTTGGATCTAACTTGTACAAATGCAAAACAAAAGTCAAACATAAAATAATAATAATAATCTTTTTCATTTCTTTGTTAATAGAAAACAATAGAAAACAATCGACAAGAAAGGAGTGACCACACATGTGCGAATATTCTTATAATGCACAACGTGATGGATCGAAACACGTTATAGTTTATATGATCATTGTTTAGCATTCAAAGCAAATGTTGAAAATCGAAACACACGTGGGTGGAAGTGTAAAATCACACTAGAATCAGGACGCTGCGTGCCACCAAAGATTCCTCCTCTCCAATCACCTCCTGTGAACTAAGATTTCTAAAACGTATCATCAATATCTTAGATATTAGCAATAATTTCTTTAGCTCCGGGTCTGTTGTCGCGTAGATATATATATATATATATATATATATATATATATATATATATATATATATATATATATATATATATATATATATATATATATATATATATATATATATATATATATATATATATATATTGTAAATTTTAGATTCTATGACAATTAGAAAGACCAACAAGTCTGCATCTGATATAAAAAAATATTGCCTATTTATATCAGTATTATTTTCTTAGTGGAGGCGCGTGGCTTAGTGATTAGGATGTCAATATCATGATCATAAGATTGTGGTTTCGATTCCTGGACCGGGCGACGCGTTGTGTTCTTGAGCAAAACACTTCATTTCACGTTGCTCCAGTCCACTCAGCTGACCGGCGTCCCACCCAGCTGGGGAACACATACGCCATTGAAACTGGGAAATCGGGCCCATGAGCCTGGCTAGGCTTTAAAGGGCGCATTTATTTTTATTATTTTCTTAACGTTTTTTTTTTCCAGGATTGAGGAGTACTGATGCCCCATTATAAATCTAACGAGATTGGTGGAAGAGAGAAGATAACTTAAAACTGGAACCGTGGCTCAAATATCTGCAAACAATAGTTTCTACTAAAGACACCCAAATATGCTGGGTGGTGATGTGAATCCAGATAACGGGTTAAATCCACCACCCATGTAAGCCATAACAGCATTTTCATTCAGAACGCAAATAACCTCAACAAATATGACTACAAGGTAACTACTCCGTCGTTCAAACAGTTCCGCCATTCCACTACGTTGTTACTTTCTTATTGATCCAAAAGGATGAAAGCAAACGCGCCCTAGCCAGGATTTGAATTTAGAGCGCAGAAAATTATTATAAATACCACGAAGCAATCTGTCCAACTCCCTAATGATTTTGCCAATTAACCACCTGTGCCATTATTTTACCCTTAGTTTTCTTGTATATTTTTATATTGTTCAGTTATTACTCATAGTTTAATATTTTCATTTCCATTGCGCTCTCTGTTAACTGTTATCACGAAAATTATGATTTATTTTATAATTATGAGAGTTTTATTGCTGTTACAATTAGCTATTCACCTTTGTAAGTTTATTTTAAATTCCGTTTCAACTATTAATTTCACTAATGTGAGCATTCTTGTACAATTTTACGAATTAAACTGAAAATTGAATAGATTTGTGCTGATAATATTGCAATTCTTTTTCTTTTATCGATGTACATAAACTGTTAAACTCTCATATGACTTCCTCTGCAGTCCGTTGATGAATGCATCATGTGACCATTGACTATTATAAACGTCTGGCTACTAGAAATACGATCGTAACTAGAATAAAATCAAATTAGATCAAAACATACAAATTGAAATAGTATACATATTTATTTTTTACTCCGTACTGTCAGATAAACGTACGTAAGATAATACTTGTATGATCAAACTAAATAACAATCCAGAAAAGAAATCTTTTCTCAAGAGTCGATTTATTTTATATATATTTATATATAAATAAATATTTTCTGTTCACAAACATTTGTATTGACAAGAGGTATCATAAACAAACTCAAAATGTCGAGCACCGACACGGAACTTATTTTTGTAAGCCTAGTACTTATTCTATCGGTTTCTTTTACCGAATCTCTTTTACATTCAATTTGTGTAGGTCCTTCGGGCTCTTTGGGATAATAGTAAAATGCTATGGACCCTTGAAACCCAGGCTGTAGCAGTAACTGGTCCTGAAAGGTGACGGCAGTGTTAGGATCTTTGGCACTGCGCAGCGGCGACACGTTCTGATATTTGTATAGCTTTCAATGCCAAAATTTTCTAAATCCCTTCCAGGTTCTTCCAAGGAAGAAGAGTCTTAACTGTTTCAGCCTTTCCTAGTAGCTGAGATATTGCAAAGAGACGATTATCGTTGTGTAATTTCACTATATATATATATATATATATACATATATATATATATATATATATATATATATATATATATATATATATATATATATATATATATATATATATATATATATATATATACAGAGAGACAGAGAGAGAGAGAGAGAGGGAGATACATACATAGACAGATAAATATGTGCATGTGTGTGTGTTTGTGTGTGTGTGTGTGTGCGTGTGTGTGTTTGTGTGTGTGTGTGTGTGTATGTGTGCGGCCACACGCGGACATACACACAATAGACTCAGAATAAAACTGATACCCGTCAGTTTTATTTCGTTAACAAAAAACTTACATTCGAGAATGCCTATACAAGGAGTAGTTGAAAAGAAATTCTTTCCAATCCATGTTGATTCGGCTTATAGCACTTGACTATAAGAAAACTCCTGAACATAGAGAAAGAAACAATTAAAAATAACCAGCTTGGCAGTCGTGGTTCGTACAAATAATTAGAGGCAGAATAACAGTTTTTATATGTAACATAAATCATTTGAAGATCAGATAAGATTACAAAGACTAATGAAAAAAATAAAAGAATGTGTACACAATACTCTAGAGTAAATAAAATACTACAAAGACAACTTAATGATGCACTTAAGAGTAGTATTTGAAAAAACATGCAATGTGATAGCCATAATTATTATCGACCAGCCGATGTCTACAGATGCTCGCGTAAAAAGCGACGAAGACAGTATTAAAAAAAATTGAATCTAAACAAAGCAGACAAGAAAATAGACCTAGGGAAGAGAAAAGGGAGAGAGAAAGAGAGAAAAAGAAAGTGAGAGTGATTAGAAGTGACAGACAGACAGATAGACACACACACACACATATACATATTGATATATATATATACATATATGCATGTATACATATATATATATATATATATATATATATATATATATAGATAAGCATGCATATATATATATATATGTATATATATACGTATATATATATATATATATATATATATATATATATATATATATATATACAGAGACTTATTTATGTATATAGTGCAATACAGAAATTGATATACAAACAATCCGACAGACATCATAAACGGAATAACACACAAAAAAAAATAGGGAATAAATAAAGGATATTAAATAGGTATATAGAAAATGACCGAAACAATTTGCGAATAGAAGCTAAAAGAAGAAAGAGAATATCACAAGAAATGATAGACAACATTGCAAATATAAAGCGGGTATGAAATGGCATATTCTGTTTTCTCTTATTAAGAAAAAGCCACATGAAAACACTGCAGAACGAAATAGCCAACCAGAATGGAAGAAAAGCTTATTTCATATGAATATATTACAAAAACGAACAAAACATCTCAACATGGAGTATATAATTCTTGACAAATATCATGAACAGAATTTTCAAAAATATCCTCGAACCAAATAGATTAAAGACATCTAAAATAGAAACGATTGAAGTCACTTATTTGTGATGAGTAAATATAATGAATGATGATGTAAGACGATTCCTGCAAGCAAATCTCAATTCGTGCAATGTCTAATTGCTTATGTTTGAAGCACAAAGCTTCGCATTAAGATGTTGAGGCATCACTTGTTTACATTGAGCATCGTTTCATTCTAATTCTACACAAGCATGAAAGAAAAAAGCCTTAGGATTAACGAAGGCATGCATAAATATCTTAACACTGACCACATCATGTATAGGAAAAGATCTTCTACAAAACACTTATCTAGTATATTTGTTTCGCTAATTTGAGTTACAATTGGTTGCAATATTTCTTTTCACCGAAAACAGCATGAAAACGTACTGAACTAGATTTATATATATCACATACTACGCCTGTATGCATAAATCTACATCTATCTATCTATATATCTACCTATCTATCTATCTATCTATCTATCTATCTATCTATCTATCTATCTATCTATCTATCTATCTCTCTCTCTCTCTCTCTCTCTCTCTCTCTCTCTCCATATATATATATATATATATATATATATATATATATATATATATATATATTTCTTTTACTTGTTTCCACCATTTTGATTACGGCCTTACTGGAGCACCACTTTATGCATGTGTGTGCGTGTGTATGTGTGTGTATACATGTATATATGTATATATGTATGAATGTATGTACGTATGTATATATGTATACATGTGGGTATGCATGTATGTACGTATGTATGTGTGGAACTGCAATGGCCCAGTGGCTAGGACAGCAGATTGCGGTCGTAGGATCGCAGTTTCGATTCCCAGACCGGGCGTTGCGAGTGTTTATTGGGCGAAAACACCTAAAGCTCTACGAGGCTCCGCCAGGGAGTGGTGGCGAATCCTGCTGTACACTTTAACCACAGTTTTCTCTTATTTTTCCTTCCTGTTTCTGTAGTGCCTGTATTTCGAAGGGCCAGCCTTGTCACACTCTGTGTCTGTGGAGTGCTCAGCCATTTGCACGTCACGAGCAGGCTGTTCCGTTGATCAGACCAACTGGAATCCTCGTCGTCGTAACCGACGGAGTGCCCCGATGTATGTATATGTATATATATATATATATATATATATATATATGTGTGTGTGTGTGTGTGTGTGTGTGTGTGTGTGTGTGTGTGTGTGGTGGAATTACTGAGATTTGCTGCTAAAGCTGAGTGCGTACTATTTAAGGGGAGACAATTGCATCTAATTTTATTTTATGTTGATAAATCATTAGCAAAGAGTGAAAAGTGCATACATATATTGTCATATAATTCTTTTGCTTTTTAATGAATGATGTCTTTAAAGTCTCTGGTAGCCGTAGATGGTACTATTTCGGCCATTAACTTATAAATTTATTTTAAAAACTTAAAATGAGCTATTTCTTTTTCATTTCTTTTTTCAACAGTTGTGAGAAGGGAAAAAGGGGACAGGAATTGGTATAAAGGGGGGGGGGGCAGAACGTCTGACATGAAATATCTTGCATGTCTTTTTTTAAATAGTTCCGATATAGATTTGCCTTGTGTAATGCTTTTTTGCGTAGAGGCATTTAATAGTTTCACTACGAGTGTATACACAAGCCCCCTATGTTCTTCCCAGTTACAAATAAGGAATTTCTGGCTGTATTTTCCCGTTATCCGTCGGGATGATATAGAATTAGTATCCTTTTTATTTCATCTCGTTTTGGAATTTTGCCATTAGTTTATGTGAATAGCATTTGAAAATCTGCCAGTGTTTCATATACACATGGTGGAATTATTAGGAATTGCTATCGAGAGAGAGAGATATAAGTAGATAGGTAGGTAGGTAGGTAGGGAGGTAGGTAGGGAGGGAGGGAGGGAGGGAGGGAGGGAGGGGAGGGAAGAATAGTGGGACGAGGGAAGTTGATAGATAGCTAGCTAGCTAGATAGATAGATAAATATAAATATAAATATATAGATAGATAGATAGATAAATAGATAGATAGATAGATAGAGAGATAGAGAGACAGACAGATAGATAGATAGATAGATAGATAGATAGATAGATAGATAGATAGAGAGATAGATAGATATATATGTCAATTTTTAAGATACTACTCAACTTCTGAACGTTGACTATAGAAAGATTTGTACACAAACTTTGCTGATTTATTAGAAAAAGTGAATGAGAAACTAATGCTCTGGATAGGAACAAGTGGAGAGATGCTGTTAGGACTGGTTGCAACGGCTGGGAGGAAAAGATGATTCAGCACTTTGAGCTTAAAAGGGCTTTTCGGAAAGGAACGGTTGGAACTGAAATCAGCAGCGTTCTGTTGTCAAAAGCAGGATACGGGAATCACATTAAATCACATAAAATCGAAATGCCTAGGTAGGTTATAATCTTGAAGCCCCATTACCTCATACGACTTGTGCCGTATGTCACAAAACTGAAAAAAAAAAAAAACATGCTAGTTCACAAAAACAGTCCTTTGGAATCAAATTCCAAAGGACAAAGATATAGAAGAAACTTAAATAATATCTGTCATTTGTGTTTTAAAACTTGTAAGTCTGCAGCTGGTCTTAAAAGTCACCTGAGGGCTCGTCAACGGAGGGGTTGTGCTGTATGACGGGTGTGATGTGAGTGTTAATGGAACGGCTACCATCAGTCAAGATGAAGCTATGAAGGCGGCGAGCTGGTAGAAACGTTAGCATGCTGGGCGAAATGTTTGTGGTATTTCGTCTGTCTTTACGTTCTGAGTTCAAATTCCGCCGAGGTCGACTTAGCCTTTCATCCTTTCAGGGTCGATTACATAAGTACCAGTTACGGACTGGGCTCGATGCAATCGACTTAATCCATTTGTCTGTCCTTGTTTGTCCCTTGTATGTTTAGCCCATTGTAGGCAATAAAGAAATAAGATGAAGCTATGATGATGATCATCATCATCAACATCATCATCATCATCATCATCATTATCATCACCATATATATATATATATATATATATACATATATAGAGAGAGGCGTGCAGATTAATGGTCAGAGTGTTGGACTCTTGATCGTAAAATTGTGCTTTCATTCCCTAGACTGGGCGATGCGCTTTTGTCTTTAGCAAAACACTTCATTTCCCGTCGCTACAAACAATCTAGTTTAAAATGCGTAGTCTTGCGAGGAACCAGCGTCCTGTCTAAGGAGGAATATATATGCCAGAGAAACCAGGAGACCGTCCCTGTGCTCCTTGCAGATTAATGTGGACTAACCATGTATATAGTATATATATTTGCCCTTTAAAATATTTCTATTCCGAGGTCACTTCAAACAATATGAGCGTAGCGTGGCCTAATACTTAACAAATCCGTTTCGCTACAACGATCTCTTTTGTTTGATTCCATTGGGTGGATGCCATTGGGTGGATTCCATTGGCTGGCTTTTTGGGTAAGACTCCTTTCTTATAACACTGGGTCGATCCAGAATTTGAGAATGAATTCGATTGGGTGGAAATTGTGCAGAAAACCTTTGAATGGATTGCAGTTCTGATTCCGACAGAACATTCCTATCACGTACACTGTATCACGCTGATTTTGCCTGAAGATAACATTAAGGGTACACCTGTACATGGAATGCTTAGGCACTTTTACACTAATTCGAGAGAAGGTCATGCACTTAATCCAATAATTGTATGGTTGCTCATAATCGAGCAGTGGAAATCCACTCCCACAACCACGATCGAGATTAAATTTTTAAAATTAGATATGCCAATATCTGAAAAACTACGTATAAAATTATGTGTAAGTACGATCATTTGTGTGTGCATGTGCGTGCATGTGCGTGCGTGCTTGTGTGTGTGTGTGTGTGTGTGTGTGTGTGTGTGTGTGTGAGTGTGTGTGTGTGTGTGTGTGTGTGTGCGTGACAGTGTATGTTCGTGTGTGTATAAAGTATATCGAATGTAAGACAACAGGAAGCTCATCTTCGAAAGAATCAATTTAAAGTGTAGGAGTTGAGTAAATTTATCACCTTTGCTTTTAGTACAGTTAAATTACACACACAAACACTCTCACACACACATAAACACATAAACATGCACACACACACATACACATGCATGTGTACATATATATTCATATAATATATATATGTATATCTCTGTGTGTATGTGAGTGTATGTATATGTGTATATCTCTATATCCATACGCATTCAAACACATATCAATAGACTGAAATATTTTCTTGTATCCTCTACCATTGCGTTTTCACGCTCCTACGCTGTTTGGCACCAAGCGCAAAAATGCACGCATACACGGGCAGGCAGTGACGTACACGTAAGCTTTCAGAGTTAAGTGATGAAATCACATTCGTAGATACATGAGAACTTCTAAAACGAACTGGAATTCATTCAGAAACGAAAGGACACAATGATTTCTATGAAGATATTTAAGATAGAGTTAACGGTGTATATTCAACATCATACACTGTAATGGTAAATCCATTGCAGAACGCTGGTTAAATACGTTATCAGAAATAGCTGGAAGCAGGAATAACTTTGGCATTAACGGTAAATCAATACATCTAGCAATTTGCTAACAAGATAGCAAAAACACTGTATTGGCTGAAAGACTTAGAACGATATCACAACTTTCTTCTCCAAAATATTTGTAACTTATTGTTTTTTTTTTATTTGACTTACATTCATATACTCTTTATTGTTTTTTTTTATTGTTTGAGTGTGACTGAGACAGTATGTGTGTGAGTGTGTGTGTGTGTGAGTGTGAATGTGTCCGTCTTCTTTTTCCGTAAGTCTTTGTATATTTTTGTGGTATGTACAAATTGGTGCTTTGGATATGTGCTTTACAATACTATCAAAACTTTTGAATGCTCTCTCTCTCTCTCCCTCTCTTTCTCTCCGTCTCTTCCCCCCTCTCTCTCTCTCTCACTCTGTATGTACACACACACACACACATACATATATACATACACATATGTAAATTTATTTATAAAATATGCTCATATATATACATATATGTATATATATACACATGTATATATGTACGTATGTATGATTGTATGTATGAGTATGTATGCCTGAATAATATATATATATATATATACGTGTACGCATGTATGCATATATATATTATATATATACATACACACACAGAGGCAGGTAGACATACATACATACAGATATATATAGATAGATAGAATGATAGCTAGCTAGATAGGTAGATAGATAGATAGATAGATAGATAGATGTACATTTTCAATATTTTCTTAATGTGCTATATTCGAGCTCCATTCTTCATGCTTCTTTAAATCATATAGCCATAAAATTATAGTGTCGGCAACATTTTAAGGTGTTCTATACTTTCGGTGGTTGAATATCACGTTCAGATTAAACACAATTATACTGCCTTGGCACATATACTTTTATCAAGCATATAGCTTGCAGGCATATACATCAGTGTCCCAACTTTCAGATATATATATATATATATATATATGGTGTGTGTGTGTGTGTGTGTGTGTGTGTGTGCGTTTGCGTTTCTCTTCAGGGATTTGCATATGTAATGCTTCTTTGTCAACAAGAAGGAAACAAGACAACTCCAGTTACTGTAAAACATTGTCAACATCTACACAGCAAAACGGATACTTTCTATTTTCTATAAATTCCACTGCTCGGACTGTAAATAATAATAATAATAATAATAATAATAATAATAATAATAATAATAATAATAATAATAATAATAGTAGTAGTAGTAGTAGTAGTAATATTATTATTATTATTATTATTATTATTATTTTATAACCTTGAATTTACAAGCAATCACCGTGCGTAAGTCCTTGAATATTTTTGATCTGCAACACTATCAAAACTTTTGAATTGTCTCTCTCTCCGTATATATATATATATATATATATATATATATATATATATATATATATATATATATATATATATATATATATATATATATATATATATATATATACATGCATACATGCTCACGTGTGTATTTCTTTTTAAAATATACATATATCGAAAAAATAGTCTGATAACCCTGTACGGACAATATTTAGTTTTCCCCGTGCGTTACCATTACACCAACGTACAACCTCGCATTTTTCCCGTTTCATTTAAGAACCATAACTAGTTCGTAGTTTTGCTTTTGTAAACAAACATCATGCGATTTTCTGCAATGGTTTTTGGTAACACACTTGTCTTGAAAACAAAGAGCTATTGGTTCGAGTACCATGCTTACGGGACACCTACGTGTTTTTCCGTCGTGGGTTTATATGCCTCAATATTAGACTATTTTCTTAAGCTTTAAGCTTAAAAATTATTATTATTATTATTATTCTTATTATTATTATTATCATTATAATTATTATAATAATTATTATTATTATTTACAGAATTGTAAAAATCGACGCTGCTTACCAAAATCAAAAAGAAAACATTGCATATAGGCGCAGGAGTGGCTGTGTGGTAAGTAGCTTGCTTACCAACCACATGGCTCTGAGTTCAGTCCCACTGCGTGGCACCTTGGGCAAGTGTCTTCTACTATAGCCTCGGGCCGACCAAAGCCTTGTGAGTGGATTTGGTAGACGGAAACTGAAAGAAGCCCGTCGTATATGTGTATATATATATATGTATGTGTGTTTGTGTGTCTGTATTTGTCCCCCCACCATCGCTTGACAACCGATGGTGTGTTTACGTCCACGTAACTTAGCGGTTCGGCAAAAAGAGACCGATAGAATAAGTACTAGGCTTACAAAGAATAAGTCCTGGGGTCGATTTCCTCGACTAAAGGCGGTGCTCCAGCATGGCCGCAGTCAAATGACTGAAACAAGTAAAAGAGTAAAAGAGTATACATCTATGAGATCGACACGGTGCTCCATAAGAATTTCATTCTTGCATTATTTTTACATTATGCGTCTTCCAGACCTTTTCAATTTGGAAGGCCGGCAATGTAAGAGCTAACATTTGATGCAAGTCTGATGAAGTGACCACTCTATTGCGTAAACTGGCGTTAAAAGCAAAGTTGGTACGGAAACAATTCTTACCGATCATTAAAAAATGTGTTAAGTATTTCTTTGTCTTGTAATTCGGTTTATATTTTACTCGTCGCTACATCCAATGGACAGTTTTAGTGTCGTGAAACCAGGATTTTGTACTGTTGAAATTCGACTGAATTGATAGCCCTTAACTTGATTTGAGTACTGCATTAGAAACATATATATATATATATATATATTAAGATATATATATCTTAATATTCTACCAGGACATTATATATATATATACATAAAAATATACATATATATATATATATATATATATATATATATATATATATATATATATAGATAGATAGATATATATACATATATATGCATATCGATACATACATAGACGCACATTCATACATTCATACATACATACATACATACATATGTGTATGTGTGTACAAGATTGACCAGAAGTCACTCGACAGTAAATCAAAATTCCATAAATATCATCTACAATTCGGTATTGACTTGAATGGAATAATGTGTCGCTCAAGAAGGAGTTCAGTTTGAACAATTGCCTGCCTGACATTTGTTTGTTGCGTAGTCTCAGTCAAGTTCTAATCGAACATGCCTATGATGAACGCTGTTCGAAATATGACCATCTTATGTTACATTATATTAGCATTTCTAGCACAGCAGTTACCCAACACACCATTCCTTTCCTTAGAAAATAGAGAGGGATTTGAAGGAAGTCTTGTTGCTATTTCTGTTAGACAGAAAGAACCATAGAAATGATGTCTCTTAGGTGGTAGCTGATTTTTTTTTTTAACACCGGAGCAGCCGTATAAGAAATGGCTTTGCTCAAGAGTAGTCTTACGATTTTTTCAGAGACCACTTCACGGAGGGTGGTGAGCTGGCAGAAACGTTAGCACCCCGGGCGAAACGCTTAGCGGTATTTCGTCTGTCTTTACTTTCTGAGTTCAAATTCCGCTAAGGTCGACTTTACTTTTCATCCTTTCGAGGTCGATAAGTTAAGTATCAGTTGCGTACTATGGTCGATCCAATCGACTTAATCCCATTGGCAGTCCTTGTTTTTCCCCTCTATGTTTGGCCCCTTGTGGGTAGTAAAGAAATAAGAAACGTTAGCACGTTTAGTGGTATTTCGTCTGTCTTTACATTCTGAGTTCAAATTCCGCCAAGGTCCACTTTACCTTTCAACCTTTCGGGGTCGATAAATTAAATATCAGTTGCGTACTGGGGCCGATCTAATCAACTGTCCCTCTCTCCCCAAAGTTTCGGGCATTGTGCCGAGAGTAGGAAAAAGAAAAGAGAGCAGTTCAAGGTAAAAGACATTGTATTGCCATTGTTACTGTGTGAAGCTATCTGTCTGATGATTCATTTTGCGCTCGTGGTGGTGGTAGTTGTTCTTGGTGCCGATAATATCTGGTTTTTATTAATGTTACATCCATGTCAGATCAGATTAAACAAAGCCATTTTTAAAAAAATGTGCTCCAATTGTGACTATAGGTCTTTATTCTGATCAGAAGCTCTCTCTCTCATTGGCTCAAACTTTAATCAAGTTTGAAACTCAGGTTGATGAGATTATGGACTGAGTGGACACTTCTTACAGTGAATCAACTTACTTTCTATTAATGCACTTTGATTGAGTCCATCGTTATAAATAGCTGGAAAATAGTAAAACTTGTGAACGTTCTGCAAACAATCCTCAAAGATACAATTCAATTTCCTTGGTGGGTAAAAATATCTATTTGCGGATGGCTAATGTCATAACCATTGTTTATTTCAGCGTGTACTGTGTGTATATGTGTGTATATTTTTGAATGTTCATGTATATGTATCTGTATGTATAGGTGTGCAGTTGTGAATGTGTGTTTGTGCAGTGCCTTTACTGGTAACGTTAGAATCGACCATCGATCAGAGAGTATCTAGAATCACCTTATCTAAACTTGGAATTGAATAATTTGATCCTAGATACTCTGTCCATGAAAACAATAAATAAAACAATATGGTCACGGTTGTAATAGTTTTGATGGAACGTCTTTTTTGATCTGGGAATTAAATAACACAACCGACACCAATCACAATTTTATACAAAACATAGTGATTAATATTGACTTGGATAAATAACTTCCATTCATATATTTTAAAAATCTATACACACATACAAACACAGAGACAGAGGTACAGATATACACCATGCAATCACATACTCCACTACGAGCACATACGCGCGCGCGCGCACACACACACATATAATCCGAATATTGTTGACTAATTAATAAACGTTGACTTCTTATGAAACTTAATATTCCACTCATCAGTCGCTGCTGATCTACGCTTTCAATCTAAGATCTCGCTTTGAAGAGCAGTCTGCTCTAATCAACAATACAGCAGAGATCTTGTGACACATTCCAGCCAGTCAAACCCTATTACCAATCTAGTCATCGTCGCCGCCGTCATCATCATCATCATCATCATCAAAACCACCACCACAACAACCACCACCACCACAAACTGTCTGATCAATAATCTATAGAAATACTAACTTCAAATATCGCATTTTCTTTCTAGCTCCTGAATGAAAGAACCACTTTATGACACATAACATATTCCATCTGCGACTCTTTGCTCAATTAATTATTTCATAACGGAATCCGCAGTACAGCTATACTGCAGTTATCATTTCACGCTTCCTTTAACACTTTAAAGCCAGGAACCCACATCACGAAAACTTCTTGCATTGGTGACAACAGTTTCTCGTTCCTTTCAAATCAGGACGCCGCTGCACCAGTACCCGCAAGCACGCATGCACGCGAAAAAAATATTTAACTATGATAGGTAGCTGCGCTCAGGTGAAACAGTAACAACACAGTCTCTCCCTTATTCTAAGACGAAGGGGAAGGCCCGAAACTCTAGAAGCGATTCACGCACACACAAGTTAGGACACTCAGGTATAAACTCACAGAGATCTGCTCTTCAGTAACAACTATTTTTTTTCAATATATTTAAATTCTTTGTAGAGAACTATGAATACTCGCTACTATGGCTTGAAAAATAGCAACTGGCACATTGTAGCAATACGACACAAGCCTGTTTTTGTCATTTTGCTGGAATGCTTTGCATCTTGTACGTTCCTATGTAACAGAGGTCCACTTTTCTTGAGCCAATAAAATAGGTACTTGTGAAGTACTGGAGTGAATACCCCCCACTACACACCTTCCACAAAATGCTGAAGGCTGCCCTGCGCATATGCTAAAAAAATGTATCCTTGCGCATAAAGTAGAAACTATTGTTATTATAATTTGTTGTATTAAAACAGCGAACTGTCAGAATCATTAGCACGGCGGACATGAGGCTTTGCGGTATTTCTTCAGTCTTTACGAGCTTAGATTCCGCCGAGATCAACTTTCCCTTTATCCTTTCGTGGTCGAAGAAATAAGTATCAATAAAGTACTGGGATCGAGGTAATAGATTACCCACTGCGCCAAAATTTCAGGTCTTGCTCCTGTTAGAAGAAATTATTAATAGTAGTAGCATCAAGGCGGCTAGTTGTTGGCAGAAGGGTTAACGGCATTTTGTCCGTCTTTACTTTCTGAGTTCAAATTCCACCGAGGTCGACTTTGCCTTTCATTCTTTCGGGGTCAATAGAATAAGAACCAAGTTGAGCATTGAGTCCAATCCTCCGAATTTACTGCCCCTGTGCCAAAATTTAAAACCATTATTAGTAGTAGCATCATCATATTTTATAAAGCTATATCCCTGCGTTTGTGCAAATTTCTTTTGAGCGTGTCAAATATTTTTTCTTGTTATAATGCTTCACCGTAGGGTATATTTTGCTGTGTCTGGCATTAGCTTATCGTTTCGTCTCATTGTTTTGTGAAATATATGCAGTACGAGTTGGGTTTATTTTGTTTTTGGATTATTCTAATTCGTTTGTACTAATGAGATCAATTTTATGTTTTAGAATCCGGTGGTGATTTTGAAGAGTATGAGCTACGTGCCTAGTCTTTGGTGTGTCATATATTCATATGGCGTATCCCTTATGTATGAGAATGTGTTGTATCACTTTAGTTAACAATGATTGTGTGATGTATCTGATGTGTGGATTATGTTATCACATTCGCTCGAAATTATGTGGTGTATGTACTATGTGGGTGTAGATTTATATTATTCGGTGGTGCTTTTAACAGAACATGTGATTTGTGAATCTTTCATGGACGATGGAGTAAGAAAATGTTACCGAATTAAATATGTATTTCACAAGAAATATAGTTTATCTAGTAGGACTATTTTTGAACCCTTTGTCGAATTGTGAACCCAACTTGTTTGTTGCGGTTTTATGCTTATGTTTTTTTTTCTGTATTGATACAAGTGCATTGAATCTGTTCACGTTTTCACAAGTCGCATTCGGCTTTTATAAGAGATCGAGCTTTCTAGAAGAGCAGAGAGGTTTTTATTCCAAGCTTTGATAATTATACCTGGACAGTGCATTTTAATTTCTTGGCTACTTGGGCAGAGTGTAGCGTATTTAGTGCATGCTTATACGACTTATTTCATGTTGAAATGCTGGCACAATCATTGTACAGTAGACGACGATGCCAACTCGATCTTGTCTGAAGATATACTCGGACATGTATACAGACAAAGCAGCTGGAAATAAAGCGGTCAATTGTCTCACATTTCGTGTTGGCATTTTTACTGTTTTTGCTTTTTTCTTTCTTTCTTTTTCCAGTTATTTGTGGCCAGACATCCTGGCAGCCAAACACAAATTTTTCGTGTCTACTTTTAGCCCAGAGATTTTATGCTATTGTTGGCTTTCTTACTAGCTTATTTCCAATGTTGCATTGCAGGGTATTGACCATCGGGTAGATATTACTTCTATTATCTTTTACTTTGTATTGGAATGTTCATTTCACGGTGTCTTTTTCTCTTTATCTAGCACATTTTGGATTTACTCTTTTTACTCTTTACCCTTTTACTCTTCTACTTGTTTCAGTCATTTGACTGTGGCCATACGGGAGCACCGCCTTTAGTCGAACAAATCGACCCCAGGACTTATTCTTTGTAAGCCTAGTACTTATTCTATCGGTCTCTTTTGCGGAATCGCTAAGTTACGGGGACGTAAACATACCACCATCGGTTGTCAACCGATGTTGTGGGGACAACCACAGACACACAAGCATACACACACACACACACACACACACACGCACACACACACACACACACACACACACACACACACACATATATATATATATATATATATATATATATATATATATATATATATATATATATATATATATACATATATACGATGGGCTTCTTTCAGTTTCCGTCCACCAAATCCACTCACAAGACTTTCGTCGACTCGAGGCTATAGTATAAGACACTTGCCCGAGGTGTCATGCAGTGGGACTGATCCCGGAAAAAATGTGGTTGGTAAGCAAGCTGCTTACCACACAGCCTTTTAATGTAGCTTGTTTCCAGTTTATATTTTATGGTTTGCTTATGCAGAGATAATATTTTCTTATGCATCCTTATTTCACTAATCAGCTTCCCTTTCCCTGCTTCTAAGTATTTCTAGTCTTACAGTTTAAATTTTATTGTAGCTTCTATTAGCATCACATCCAGACCTCCTCTTTCTGGCGTACGTATATTCCGCCTATATAATCTTCGAGGTGGTTGCTTCTCAACGCTGCTAGTAGTTTACTCCTTTTTTTCTCTTTGTTTTATCAGTGTAATTTACTTAATACTAAGCTTAAGTTGTAGCTGAATTTTATAACTAGGATGGCTAGTCTAATTATACCTGTTCATCTATTTCTGGTATTGATTTCAGCTTTTAATACCAGACTAAATCTTCTGCATCTCTTTTTATTTACTTATTTCATTTGTACGTGTTTTATCTTTAGTGTTTGTATGAGAATTGTAGTTCAAATCTCTAATTTCAGTGTAAGGTAATTCTTTCCATTTTACTTAATTCTTCTTTTCTTACAATAGCTAACTTGCTACTCATATGTAAGCTCGCAGAAACTTTTTTTCCTAATAGGAATTTTCTCTTCAATCCTTAAGTCATCCATATTAGAGGAGATGCCTTTAGTTTTCCCATGGCATCTATAAACATTATCATTTATTTCAGCATATTTCTTAATGGAGTCATAGGTACGATTAAAAACTATATTCCATAATGAATCGTAAATCAAACCAAACCATATCAAAGTTTGTTTTCCACATTTTGCTATCATTTCTGATAGTCGGATTAACCAGACGCTGTTCTTTACACCGTCATAGTTATCTAGCGCCATCTTTCCTCATCTGGTTATATGATATTACTTTCGAATAATCATACTGTTCTAGACTCTAAATGTAAGGGATTTGCATGTTTTGAGCTCTGTCTGAACAGAATCAATGATTTAACACTTGATTTTGGTCTGCTTCTCAGTTCTTGGAATGCTGCTGACACATAACCAATGGTACTAATATCAGTCAAGTTTTCAGGAAGAAAATACGAATCCTTGATTCTTTTTCAGTTTCTTGCAGTTCTTAATGTATTCGGTTGGTAAATTTCTTGACGGTTAGAGTGGACCACACTTGTGAATCTCTCGATTCTTCACTTTTAACCCATTTCTCTTCTGCCTGAGTCTTACCCGACAATATCTTTCAGCTTGCCTTGATATAGGTATATCAGATCTTGATTTATGTATAAAGCTATCTATTAATGCATTTTAGTTGCTGAAAGTCGAAGGCAGCCTTCCACATTTTCTGACCGAATTGGATTTCTCAGCCTAATATATACATGCTGTTATTAATAGCTTTATATCTACATCGAGATCCAATTATAAAACGAATTCTTCCTGGTTCACTCGAACGTTCATAAATTCTTATGACGTCAGCTACAAATATATATATATATATATATATATATATATATATATATATATATATATATATATATGTATGTATATATATAATTATTATTATTATTATTATATGTGTGTGTGTGTGTGTGTGTACGTACGCATATACGTACGTGTGTCTTTCTTCGTGGCCTTTTAAATTTTTTTATTTCATACAAATATTTTGTTCTTTGGGAAGAAACATTCATAATTTTTAAAGCATCTTATCATCTCTGCTTCACTGATAGGATTTGCTTAAGCTTTTCTTTTGCTTCCAGAGTATCTTCTATTTTTATATACTTAGTAATTATTTGAGTCCTTCTTTTATGTACCCTTTTCATTTTTTCATGGTTGATTCTTCTTTTAGGTAGCGATAGCACTGTAATTTATTGCAATTTTATCACGTATTTTTTTTTTTTTTTTTTGCAAACTGGGAGCTGATTCAGTTAAATTCAACACTATTTTTTTTTTTTTTTTGCCTATTCACTACCGCTGTTACTGAATCATCCGGTCTGTTGGTATTCACCTTGTTTGTTTCCGTGGACAGAATTTGCTACCAAACTCTGTTGCTTTTATTTATTCCTTTGTACAGTTGTTTGTTCTCTGTAGCTTGAACAGGATTTACGTTATGCGTGCGTGCTCATCAAATATCTTATGCTCTCTTCTTTTATCGACTATATTGCTTCTGTTAGGTCTTCCTTAACGTTCACTCTGGTTGATCTGTTGTAATATATAATTATATTCTAGTTGTTGTTAGGTATGCAAGCACGGTTATATTTTGTTATGGTAATCTATGTAGTTCAATGTTTTTATAAGGAATCCTATGGTCTTCCTCAACATTTTAGATTACAGTTTCTTTTGATTTACTGGAATGCTTTCTTTGTTTTTTTTTTGTATAGTGGTTTCTGTAGTGTTTCCATTGTTTCGAGCGGGAATTTGTTCAATTGTTGTATGCGTGGTTGATATTGCTGTGTTATTTTTATGGGAATTTCCTCGTTTTGTATGTGGTGCTTGTTACTGTATTGTTATGATTTCATTGGTTTGTGATTGGTTATCTTCTTCATTTGTTGTCAGTTTTTTTTCTTTTATCTCTTTGCATATTCCTTCTCTGAATCCTTGTATTTAAAATTTTGCATCTACATTGGTTACAAAAAATCTGCATACATTCATAACTATATTTGCAATGATATTTTCCTTACTTTTTTTTCTATTTTCCATAATTCATGGGTCATTTTGATGGTGTGCATGTGCATGCCTAGTTGATGTATTTTTGTTTATTGTGTGTGTGTGTGTGTGTGTGTGTGTGTGTGTGTGTGTGTGTGTGTGTAACAGGAATATGCCCCTTCAAAAGAGTGTTCATTGGTCCAACATTTGATTTTATACTGCTTTTGTGCGAAATAAATGGCCAGCCATTCTGTCCAGAATTAATATTTTGGGAGAAAAACATTTAAATCATTACATTCGCATAACAAGCTCAATAAAATCACTTTATGCAACTCTTGTTTTGGAGTTTTTTTCTATTTGATGTCCCTCTGGAAGTAGTTTAGCTGTTTTGGGAGATAAATTTTGTTTCATCTTGATCTGTTGTGTTGAAAATTTACTTTCGATTATTTCTCTTTTGTCTCCAGTGTTCACTTCTTCATTTTAGCATGTGTATAAATTATTTAAATGATGTATTTTGTTTGCAGTGATCACTTGTAATATTTAGAATAATTGTTAATGGTACTAACTGGGATAGATTTGTTCCGATTACATTCAAAATTTAATTCCATATTTGTTTTTTGCACACATCTGTGCAATATCATCAACATGTTTTGCGTGGAACATGCAGAATTAATACTTAAAATAACAAAGCCCATTACATATTGCTATTCTTATAATGTTACATTATTCATTTGGTTTTGGCTCCGGTAGTATTGGATATTGAAATTTTGCGAAGACATACGTCGCAACATCTGTTTTATTATAATTTATATCTCATTTTACTCCCCAGAGCCCTCGATCTTACTTGATCCGATTAATTCCGTGAGAACGGACAGCAGCCTGTTGGCAAAGGTCTCGCAGGGTCTCGTGTCAATTCCGACTTCTCTGAATATTATTAGTACCCCGGGTGCCCCTACAACTACTGGGATAGCATACATTCTCCTCATATTCCACATTATTGCAACTGTGTCTGTACTTTCCAATATTTTCTAGTTATTTGCCATTTATGCATGCATCCTCAGGTATTGTAATATCTATAATCTTGGTTTCCATTTCTCCTTTATCTTACATAATACTATCTAGTCTCTGAGCATTGATTAGGGAGTCACATTGGATTGTAAATTCTCACAGTATCTTATATTCCTTGTTTTCGTGACTCCTGGTTCGTGTTCGTACCATTTCTATGTCCTGTTCAAGCTGTACATTTCATAAAGCCTCCAGCGGCCACGTTATTGTACCTCCTTTTGTAGTTCTCTCGATCCATCTTGTTACAATCACTCCCGATATGTGAAACTGTTTCATTTTTTCGCTGTCACACATCCTACAAAGGGACAATTCGCTTCTTATCTATTTGGAACTTGGTGTAATTAGTTGTCAGAGCTTGTTCCTGTGCGCTGCATATCAATGCCTCAGTGTATCCTTTCAAATCATTTTTTCTTAGCCATCTCAAAGTCCTGGTCTTGTCTTTTCCCTCGATTTCTCTGAGGTATTGACCATGAAGTGATTTCCTTTTCAAATTGCTTATTCTTTCTTCTTTATATAACTGTTTACTCTTTCTTATTCATTTGTTTACTTCATCTACTGCTGCTGCTACTGCTACTACCACTACTACTACCACCACCACCACCACCACCACCATCACCAATACTACTACTACTACTACTACTACTACTACTACTACTACTACTACTACTACTACTACTACAACAACAACTAGTGGAACCCGTGGAAATCTCACGGAATTTTAAAAAATGAAGAGAACCTACTTAAGAAAGAAAGTATGATGTGTGTTTTTATAGCATTCATAACTTAGTTTCTTAAAATATTTTTCACGTTCGTCTACATTCATTTTTTCACGTCTCCATTGTCATTGTCTTCTTCCTCTTTTTATTATTTTTTTTCGCTGTATCTCGCTGATCTGTGTTCTATATCTGCGCATCCTTTCTCGAGCAGCTTGCAATCGTGTTTCTTGTGAATCCAGAGTTTAGGCTAAATTAACCCTTATAAATAAATATCAATATTTCTTAAGTGAGCAGACGTTAAATAATTGCACTTATGCGTATGCGATGGTCGCTAAAAAAAAAAAAAGCATTAGATCAATAAAACAAAGGCACAGGAGTGGCTATGTGGTAAGTAACTAGCTTACCAACCACATGGTTCTGGGTTCAGTCTCACTGCGTGGCACCTTGGGCAAGTGTATTCTACTATAGCGTCGGGCCGACCAAAGCCTTGTGAGTGGATTTGGTATACGGAAGCTGAAAGAAGCCCGTCGTATATATATATATATATATATATATATATATATATATATATATATGAATATATTATAAATTAACTACCAACAAAAATAATTGGTAAGCTAACTCAAAAAATCGTCACCAAAATAGCAGAAAAAAACGACAGTGAACGTATGCAGACTCTTCAAGAATCGATCCTGCGTAAAAAATAGATTTCATAACATCGGAAAAGTTTAGAAGATCACGACAAAATCGAAGCGAAATTTCAAAATATAAAAGGGAGCACTCCGTCGGTTACGACGACGAGAGTCCCAGCTGACAGGATCAACGGAACAGCTTGCTCGTGAAATTAACGCGCAAGTGGCCGAGCACTCCACAGATACGTGTACACTTAACGTAGTTCTCAGAGAGATTCAGAGTAATACACAGTATGACAAGGCCGGCCCTTTGAAATACAGGTACTACTCATTTTTGCCAGCTGAGTGGACTGGAGCAACGTGAAATGAAGTTTCTTGTTCAAGAACACAACGCATCGCCGGGAACTGAACTCGCGACCTCACGATCGTGAGCCGAATGCCCTAACCACTAAGCCACTCGCCTTCACTTCAAAATATACTAAAGAAAGAATGTAGAGAAAACTAAGTCCATGTCCAATATCTCTGTTCTATGTGATGCAGTGAAGAGCTTACAGCCGTGAGGTGCTGGAAGGTGGAAAAGGAGAAGAGAGAGAGAGAGAGAGAGAGAGAGAGAGAGAGAGAGAGAGAGAGAGAGAGAGAGAGAGAGAGAGAGAGGTCAGTACAACTCGTCTCGGATGCAGTGGTTTGTAGCGTACCACTATTTGCATAAGTGATTAGATCTCTAGGAATCACCGAAGATCAATCCTTATCTTTAGTACCGGACGATGATGACCAGATGTCCTTTCTCCTGATCGCAAAAGCTTATGCTGCTCCATCGTCTTTCGAAAATAAGAGGGACACGGAGAATGAACATAACGAAGGAACTTTCAGGTACAGTGCAGTGTAAGAAGAAAGGAAGGAAAAAGTCATACGCCCTCGAAAATAATATATTTACCCCAAAAGCAGACAGACAGGGAGTTCTCTCAGATAACCTGGCTTTCCCTGTCTTGTGAAAGTTCAGCAAGTTTCTGCTGGAAATATTGCCTCTATAGAATATCAGAAAAAAGTTTCATATTAATTTGTTACATCCCTTTTATGTTTCGAAGCGAAGTGCTGCTACACTAACTTTGCGCGTGTTCAACCTTTCTGTTAAGTAAAGGTAGTGGAGATAGATTTAATCGACTGCGTCGATTAACACCATACCTTTTTGTTTTCTTTGCATCTCTGATAGAAAACATAATTATTACAGACTTGTGAACGATAAGGAAACGGCATTAATATAAGAACGCATCAAACGTTATTAAGTTAATAGATTGGTTATGTAACCTTCAGCCAAAGAATGTTACTCTTAAATTTTATGGCTGCACTCAAGAGAAGTCGGCCAAACTGATAACAGATGAAGGCACGAGAAAAAGTTTTCGTAATGAAATAACAGGAATTTCAGTGTTATATGTTACGAAGCAAATACTTAATCTTGTTCATTTTGATGTTGCAAGTATTTACTCAATACTATTTTATAAATTTTTATTTGAGTATAAAGCTGTTACCGTCATCATCTTCATCCTTACTTTCTCATTTATTTTTTCATGCTGTCATGAGTTGTACAAGTCTTCTGTAGCTTAGCTTCTCGCTATTTTCTGCAGCCTTTATCACATCATTCGCGAGGTTCAGCGCGCGAAATGAGTCTTCATCAATTCTTATATCATCCTGTATTCCTCCTCCAGAAATTGTTACTCATGTTCAACACATTCTTCTTTCTTACTCACAGTATGTAATTCCATTTTCTAGCGAACTGCTTTCTTGTAGTTGATTTGTGTTCTATTGTTCCTGTACTAACAGTTTACACCTAAGATGTCCAACATTCTCACATCCACCTTCTTCCAGGCACATAACGCTACTGGACAATATCGTACGGTATCTACAAGCATCAGAATGTCCGTCTTCCCTCTTTCTTAATAAATAATATCTTTCTAAACGTGTTCGTTTCTGTTCTTAATTTGGTTACCATGCTTTCCGAGTGCTCATCTCTACTTACACATCCTAATAACAATCTAATTTCTAATAAGACAACTTAAGTAAGCGCTTGTTTCAAGCATACTTTGATCAAGTACCTTATTAAAGAGATTCCATATCAGGCAGCTAGAAAAGTTACGCGTCCAATGTGAGTAGCATGGAATGAAATTTGCAGCTTATCGGCAATTACACGGGTTTTCCGCGTTCAGTATATGTTTATTACGCTAGCACTACTTCTATTTCATATATGAATATATTCTTACGTATGATTTGTCCAGGCATACCTGCACACGGTTTGCCAGCTATGGTCATATAAGCTATGGACTTATTCGCGACCCTCTTCGGGTACGTGATGTTAACAAGCCACAGAATTGGCGAGACGTCGTTATCAATCATTCCCAGATGGGATTGGAGTTGAGTTATCTCGCTTGTCCATGACTATCAGATGTTATAAAACCCGGCGCTTTGAGAGGGTATTCTCGACCGCACCATGTCACGGCCTATCGTGCGTTAGGTATATGTGGTTGATATATATATATATATGTGTGCGTGCGTGTATGTGTGAGAGAGTGCGCGCACAAGTGCGTATATATATATATATATATATATATTATTTCAGATCGATATCTACGATTATTACCTGTCTGTCATTGAATCTATTCTAAATGAAACTATGAAATTTTTTAAATCTATCATCTATAAAAAGTTGATACTGAAACAATTTTCTGGCATCAAAATCAATCTCTTCTTTCTCAACACTTGCTATATGAAATAGAAAAATATTACGCCATTATTGGCCGTGAACAAGAAACAGAAGGTTACGACTGCAGTTAGTAACCTTGTGGAGCTATTTGTAATAGAAGAATGTTACACTCCGCCATACATTATATTAGTTAAAACAGTAAGAACCTTCAAATTATTCAGCCATCCTTAAAAATCTCTAATTTATTCTTGGGAAAAGTTTTAATGAAAATTTGGAATACGTCAAGAAATCGTTAAGAAGAAATAGTGGTTTTCAAGAAATCCTAAACTACTAAATCACACTGAGATTTCTTGTTAAACGCAAAACAAGGTATAATGTTGATTGATAAAAACCTATTCCAGGTACAACTACAATTCTAAAAATTGTTAGAACATTTGTTCAAGCGTTTATCCTCTGAGTATAAATAACAAGATTCTGAACCAAAACAACATAAAATGCCCCACTCAATCACACAGCAATTCACAAATAGTGGAAGTGCTGATCCAATTACAACTAAATCACCAACTGTTTCCCCAAAATGTGCCAAATTGCAATTTCATCAGTAGAAACATTATAAGGAATTTGTATTGTGCGCAACTGTTACAACCAGATCTCACATTCATGTGTAGAATTAACTGTTAAATCATTTGAATTAGTTTTAACCAGCACAGAAAAGGAAAATTTCTACAACTTTATAAGAATATATTTGATTTGCTTTATATTTCCTACGATACTACATAAATAATTACCACGTGACACACTAATGAAAGACCGGGCGAAAGTTTGATCTAGGGAATTTTGCGAAATCTTGCATTGATAAATAAATTTTCTGAATTCATGGGAATTGTAGGAAAACTTTAGTTTCTAAATATAATACACATTTAGATATGTGGGTTTGATACGTACACAAATACTCTCACCTATACATACACACATCTACACGCACACACACACAAGCACAAATACACACACACACACACACACACACACACACACACACACACACATACACACACACACACATGTAGGTACATACATATATAGATGTATACATATATTCTTTTACTTCTCTCAGTTTGCGTCTCCGAAATCCACTCACAAGGATTTGGTATGGCTGGCTGATAAGAAGCTTGCTTCCTACCACACAACCACGCCTGCACTTATATGTATACACATGGTTCCTAGTTCAAGCACACAGTGTGTGGCACATTATATATATATATATATATATATATATATATATATATATATATATATATATATATAAGCAATGTTAATTCTCTAAATGAAGTATTAACAGTAACTGCACGATAAAGTGTAGTATATTGCCACTTAAGTGTGGCTGACCCCTAGGGGTGGATGTTACTGTTGCTTTTAGCCCCAGGAGGACACCTCCTCCAGCTGGCTTATCGACACAGTCGTGTGTCGATAAGCCAGCTAAGCAACAGTAACATCCACCCCTAGGGGTCAGCCACACTTAAGTGGCAATATACTACACTTTATATATATATATATATATATATATATATATACTTACATACATATACACACACACACACATATGTATGTATGCATGTGTGTATGTATGTATGTATGCATGTATGTATGTATGTATATTGAAAGAATCGACAAATGGAGTACAGTAAAATGGCATAGAAACTACGTTGGTGACTGGTTCCTTCTTCAGCGAAACTCGTCAGTGTCAGCAAGTTTACCAATCAACATTCCTTGAAATTTTAAGTGAAAGAAGACTGTCATTTCGCATAACTACATTTGACCCATACAATTTTTATTGCAATTTTCAGAAAAAAATCGCCGTACAATCGTAAAATCGTACAATCGCTATACTCGGATCATTCTTACAATCATCTTCGATAGATAAAACTTGAAGTAATAACAGTGAACCCCTATAGAGAATATTGTTGACTTTACTACAGTACATACCTACATGCATGTATGCATACACACATGCATGTACGCATTCATACATACATGCATAAATACATACATACAGGCATACATAAATACATACATACATGCATAAATACATACATAAATACATACATACATGCATAAATACATACATAAATACGTACATACATGCATACATACTAGCATAAATACATACATAGATGCATACATGCATAAATACATATGTGCAGGAATTTTATCAGCAACATTGGTGAGTGCTCCCGGGTGGCTCTGGTTTCACGTCGGAAATGATCGAAAAATCTACAGTGCTGCTTCAGAGTCTGATGAGACAGCAGCTCCTACATTCGGAGATGGACTACAACAGCAGCCGCAATACACAAGCGATTACGCCATACATACAACCAAATACATAGATAGACTGGCAAGCAGGCAGGTAGACAGGACAAACAGACAGGCAGACAGATAATCGACTATGTATGGAACAATATTTTTAGAATATTTTCAAAGCCGGTTTACTGACTTCTTCAAGATCAAAAATAGTTAGATTAGCACATACAGTTCATCCAAAGACTATCCATTTCCTCTTGTCTTTAAAAATGTTAATCAGTGCGGCTATAATTCACACAACCTTCTCAAAGGTGGAAGAATTTCCGATTTATCTGTTATTAACCATGTACGGCGTTTTTTTTTTTCGTTCTATGCCGCAAGATGCACATATTTATGCATTTCAAGTATGACTAGGGCTAAATTAGAACAATTTATTATATAATAAAGGCAGAAAAAAACTACCAAAAATATCTTACTAGTGTGACTTAGCACAAAATGCTGACGTTGCAAGGAACGCCAATGGATCAGTAGAGAAATGTTACCCTAATCAGCAGTCGAACAAGACTACTGTTGGCCAAATTAGAAAAAAAAACTCTCACTACTCATCTGTTTTATTCATCGTGCGATGGTGGCCACCCCCGAATAGCACGGATTGTTAAGCTATAATCATAAATACAAATGAAAATGTTATGTGGACGCATATAAATCACATTGTAAGTGTACTTGAGGTCGAAGGGACGCCCAGCTTATGCTTTCGTGTATCCATATTTCTATGAGGAATAAGAGGTAGCATTCGGGTGACACCACTAAAATAGTTTAATTTATAGATACTATATGAGTATTAAATAATAGGCGAAATGTTGCAATGAGACAAAAAGTAAAATAACTTTTAAATATGTTTGGCCTAGAGTCTTATTTCCAAATTTAGCAAATAACGGCTTGGCACAGAGTAAACTAAGTTCCGAGAGTAATGATAAAATTAATGGTAATTCCTAAATTTCGTTTAATATTGCGAAATAATATTCTTGCATCTTTTAGTAAATCAATCAATCATTCCAGAGAGGTTTGAATCACTGGAAATAAAAAAAACACGTTCAACAAAGAATGAAAAGAAAGTTTAAAATAGCGAGCGACCATTTTGAAAATAAATAGCCAATAGTGTTCAGAGGTTGAGAAATGGTGGTTACCATTGATGTTAATATTAGTATCGATCTTATACTCTTTTCTTTCCACCTCGCTTTCTCCATTTCTGTGTGTGTGTGTGTGTGTGTGTGTGTGTGTGTGTGCGTGTGTGTGTGCGTGTGCGCGTGCGTGTGTATGTGTCTTTGTGTCTGTGTTTGTCCCCATCACCGCTTGACAACTGGCGCTGTCGTGTTTACGTCCCCGTAACGTAGCTTCTCGGAAAAGGGAACGATACAATAAGAACTAGGCTTAAAAAATAAGTCCTGGGGTCGATTTCTTTGACTAAAGACTTTCATGGCGGTGTTCCAGCATGGCTGCATTCAAATAACGGTCACAAGGAAAATAATAAAAGAATACACATGCGCGCGCACACACACATATATACATACATATATAACACTATAACACGTATATATGTATGTATGTATGTATGTATGTATGTTTGTATGTATGTGTATATATATGTATATATGTGTATGTGTGTGTGTGCGTTATATATATATATATATATATATATATATATATATATATATATATAGAGAGAGAGAGAGAGAGAGAGAGAGAGAGATTAGATAGATAGATAGATAGATAGATAGATAGATAGATAGATAGATAGATAGGTAGATAGATAGATAGATAGATAGATAGATAGATAGATAGATAGATAGATAGATAGATAAGAGAATGAGATGACAATGAAATAAGCGATTATCTCACGAACTTTATTAACTTACAGCTATTTCTGCTACGAGTCCACTGCATCTTATAGCAGAAACAGTTGTAGGCTTATGAAGTCCAGAAGATAATCGTTTATTTCCTATCTCATTTATTTTCTTAACTACTGCTCTGTACACGACTAACTCTTCGTTCTAAAGCACATGTATATGGAGTTATTTATTATATTTATTATATTTTTAACACACTACGTCCATAAAGTATATTATCCTGGGATAAATACAATAGTAACAGCCCTATCGACAGCATATATATATACAAGGAGTGCGACGTGTAACTCTCTAGGTAGATAGATATTCCTTAGTTACAGAAACCTGTGCGTGCGTGTGCGTTAATACTGTCTTGAAGGACTTATAACTAAGCCGGCTTTTAAAAATCAGGACAGAAATTTGAAACATCGCTACTGAGCCAAGATTATAGCTGCTGAAGTCAAGAAATCCATTCGCTATGCAAAGAAAATATACAATAACTAATTAGGACTTTGATTGCACCATTTGGTTTAGTCTTTTAATCCTTTTAAACGTATATTCTAATCATTGCCCTTCTAGTTATTTTGTTTATTTGATTAATGAATTTGTCACCCACACATTTCTCTGAAGTCATAGATTTATTAAGAATATTTAGCATATATTATGGTTAATTTCATAAACAACTGATTTCAATCACTTTTAATGAAATTGATTATTTAATCGCCTTATTAATATTTCGCGTTATATAATATTGCTCATTTCCTAAATAGAAGCAAATACCCCCACCTCTCTTCTCTCTTTTATTCTCTTTCTTATTTTTTATTTATTTCCATTCCATTGACACAGGCGTGGCTGTGTGGTAAGAAGATTGATTTCCAACAGCGTGGCTCCGGATTCAGTTCCACTGCATGGCAACTACAGCAAGTATCTTTTGCTATAGCCCTGTGAGTGCATTTGATACATGGAAAGCGAAAGAAGCCCGTCGTATATATGCATAGGTATATATCTATGTGTGTATGTTTTTTGTCTGTATTTGTCCTACCACCAACACTCGACAACTGGTGTTGGTGTGTTTACGTCTCCGTAACCTAGCGGTTGGGTAAAAGAGACTGTTAGGCTAAGTACTAGTCTTAAGAAAAAGTAAGTCCTAGGGCCGGTTTCTTCGACTAAACAGAAAAAACCCTTCAAGGTGGTGCCCCAGCATGGTCACAGTCAAATGAATGAAACAAGTGAAAAATTCCATTTTCTATCCCCCCTTTAATGTAACTCTATAATAATCTATATTCTAATCTTCAATTCGACACGTTTGCCATCAATTCGATACGTTTATTTGGTTTTGTAATTTAGTAGCTTGATTTGAATTTATGACATACAAATTGATAGATTAGAGGGCTTTTCTACGTCGTATTCTCTCGGTGTAGTGTATCTGACAATGTTTTGTAATCATTTCTACATTAGCTTACGTTTTAATGTATAGATTTTCACACACTAGTCTTTAATCTCATGTCATGTTCGTTTAAGCTATTTCTGATTTAATGATTGCCCTGTTACGACATAATAAATTGCTAGAATAGCATCTAGAAGTTCAGAGTCATACATATTTTTAATATGACACAATCTTCAAACAGCCAATACTATTTTTAGACAGGCCTTTTTTATATATATATATATATATTTCTTTCTGAATGCATCTTTCCATTTACAAAGATTGTTTGCGCGAAAATTAAGGAGCGCAATTCTTACAAACATCTTGATTGAAAGCTTTTACAATAATTGTTACATATATATATATATACAGAGAGAGGGAAATAGAGAGAGAACTAAAGAGGAAAATCTGTCTGTGTGCGTCTAATATATATATATATATATATATATATATATATATATATATATAGTCAAGAAAGGAAATCCAGAGATCCTCAGTATAGAAGAGACATAGTAGTGTTCAAAAATATTCAAATTTAGACTCCGAAGTCTTTAATGGGGAGATCTATTTCACATGGTAAATAGTTGCTATAAGAGGGATCAAGTTGACAGGATATAGAGGTAATTATGCGGATAAACAAACTAGATATATTAAATATAATATAATAATTTTCGCATGAAACACAAAATATGTATACATGTATACATGAAAAACAAGAGAAAATAAGACAAAGACTTTCAGCCGATGAATATTTAAGCACAGATATATAGATATTTATATTTGTAGATCTAACTTACACAGAGTGCAAACAACAGCGAAAATTAAAGGGGTGAAAAAAGGGGTTATAAGTCCAATAGTTGTTTCTGGGGGCTTGATGATCCATGATAATGTTCATAGATGCAGTTCATCTCAATATACTGCCAAAGTGATGCACTTCCATCTTTGAACTTCTGTGCATTAAGATCTGAAATGCAAGATCTTCTCTACTCTGATTACGGCTGCATATTGATATGAACTACATCCACCAACATTATCACGAATCTCCAGGCCTTCAGAAACAGCTGTTGGAATTATAACACCTTTCTTCCACCCCTTTAGTTTTCTCTGTCGTTTGTACGCTGAGTCAATTGGATCTACTTAATATAGGTATCTGTATATTTGTACCTAAATAGTCATCGTCTGTAAGTCTCCATGTTTTACTTCCTCCCGTTTCTCATGTATAATTATATATATATATATGTGTGTGTGTGTGTGTGTGTGTGTGTGTGTGTGTGTGTGTCTTTCATACCCAAACTATTATATTATATTTAATATATCTAATTTGTTTATCCGCGTAGTTGTCTCTCTCTCTCTCTCTCTCTCTCTCTCTCTCTCTCTCTCTCTCTCTCTCTCTCTCTCTCTCTCTCTCACTATATATATATATATATATATATATATATATATATATATATATATAAAGAGAGAGAGTGCATGACAGAAAGTGTGAGAGAGATAAAGTGAACGAGAGTTTAGTATCCACGTTATGTTGTCAATAATGTTATTTTAAGATTTTCAAAGCACGCGTGTGTCTCTTGGTTTATATCTGAATATTCTCAGATATATGATAGTACAAATCACAGTCCTTTTAAATGTACCCATTGAAATCATGCTCACCCTAATGCTATTGTATCATTTGCACGAAGCATATTTAATTATTTGATTAATGAAATTTCAAAACGAATGTACAGGAATTATCCCTCCTTCAATTGCACACATCTATCAACAGAAAGAATTCCTCTGGGCCCATTTTTATGTAATGCTTTTTTATTCTGCTTGTTAATTTGCACCACTTGCTGTTGGTTGTAATTAAATTTACATGGAATATTGTCAACTAACACAGTATTTCTGACTGGAAATTTCAACAGTTTAACATTTAAAACTTTTTCCTAAGATAGTTTTCACACAAACATATGACACACTTCTATATAAAACAATGTTATTCAAAATAACGTTTTACATTCAAAGACACAATACCCATTATATACATCTTTTGTACGAAAATTAAAGATACAATTCTCAGAAATATATTGATCTGCGGGCTGTTTAATGTATGTTTATGTATGAATATATATTATTTTTGAACAAAACATACTGTGTAATGAATTCTATCGGAAAATGTGTATATTTGTTTATCTCTGTCTATATTAATATGACTTTAATATGATTTTATTTGCCGAATTATCAAAAATCACAGCCCCTCTGATCTCCTCTTCCTCTAGTTATATTTATGATATATCAATAGATATGTTTTCTTCTAAATAGATGATGTTTTTCAAAACCAGTATTCCAAAACGATCCTCTCCCTGATTCACACATCCATCACTAGAAATATTGATTTGTGGTCGAAGTATTCGAGCACACATTTTGTTTTTCAGATTGCATTACTTTCTCTGTTTCTTATTTCTTTGCTTAAATATATTCTGAAAGAGAATGAAGCTCCTTCTACATATACCAATGTGCTTCTAGATTTTAAACTAACGTGATTATATATTACACACATATTTTTCTCTGTGGTTTTCAAAGTTTAACTTACAGAAACTTCGAAGTAACTTCCAATTAAAATATAATTACATTTCAATTGTATATCACGCAGCGCGGTGAATTCACAATTAGCTTTAAACGCTATACATTTCCAAATAAAAACAACCTTATTCATGTGTGTGTGTGTGTGTGTGTGTGTGTGTGCGTGTGTGTGTGTGCGTGGTGGAGTGAGTGTGTGCTCATATATATGCATTCGCGCACATACATACATATATATATGAATATAAGCATACACAGATACACATACACATATGTATATATATATGTATGTAAATATGTATATGTATGTATACGTATGTATACATATATATGTGTGTGTGTATAATATATATATATATATATATATATATATATATATATATATACAGAATGCCCGTGTGCGCATGAGAAAGAGAGAGGAAGAGAGAGAAAGAGAAAGAGAGAAAATTCCAAACTAATTTCATATAAAAATTGTGTTATACAGAAAAGTATTCCATGTCTTCCACTGTTTACTAAATTCTTTCATTTCCCTTTAGATCTAAAATTATTTCTTATCTAAAGATTTCTTTTCCTATTTTATCTTTCGAGTTTATTTATGTATTTATTTACTCCTTTGTGCAAAGAAAAATACATTTTATTTCTTTATGTATGTTTTGGTCATTTACAAGCCGGAAGTTATCTCTGTCAGCAGCCATTGAAAATTACGTGATCTCATGTTGTTCTCTTGATGAAATACTATATATTTGTACTGTTGTTTAAAAATCGTGCTAGAATAAAGCCGTTCACAAATAAATGAACACCTTCACACACACACACACACACTCTCACAAATATATTTATAAACACAGTCATACTAACATGTAAAATGATAGATAAACGCCATTCAAATTCTATGATAAAACCATTCATTACAATTTTTTTGAAAAATAATGTACAACCATACATAAGTACATATCAAAAAGTAGCCAGATAGAAGAATTTTCTAAAGTTATATGCGCATCTATACATAAGTATGCATACACACGAAGAAAATGATTAAAGAAGGCTTCAATATTAATTGTTCAAAGATTGCATAACCTTTAAGTTTTATCATGAAGAGATTCATATTATTAACTACTGAAGTTATATTTGTAAGCGCCATTCCACTGTCCAGTGTCCATTACATCGCTTACGATGCAAACTGTAATGAAAATTTTCCTTATACAGGAATTAGAGATAGAGATATTGATTAGAGATTAGAGATATTGAAACATACGCATGTATGTATGTATGTGTATGTGTGTGTCAGTATGTGTGTGTCAGTATGTGTGTGTCAGTATGTGTATGTATACATGTATACGCAAATATCAGTAACAGTAATATCTCTTGTATAAGGAAATACCTTCAAAGCAGTTTACATTTTCAAGTCTTCAGAAATTGCATAACAATTGAGTAACTTAACATAATTAATATCGGACAGAGTAATGCCACCAAGAGATATAACTCTACACACATACACGCACTCACACGCACACACGCACACACACACACACACACACACACACACACACACACACACACACACACACACACTTTCCAGATTCTTCTATTCTTAGTTCGAATCCCACCGAGTATAACTTCACATACCGTAAATTTTCTGTCGATGAAATAAAGTCTGTGGCAACTGACAGATTAGATTTTATCGGAAAACAAGCGATCAGGATTTTCTGGTACTGGATAATATAAATATTTTCGAATGCAGAGAATATCTTTATCACTCTGTTGGTATGTATGTTGCTTCCTCAACTTCATTCACTCCTTCTCTTTCGACTTTCTCCCGTCTTTCTTTCTCTAATATCTTTCAACTTATACAAGGCGGTGAGCTGGCAGAAACGTTAGCACTCCGGGCGACATGCTTAACCGTATTTCGTCAGTCTTAATGTTCTGAGTTCAAATTCCGCCGAAGTTGACTTTGCCTTTCATCCTTTCGGGGTCGCAAACTTAAGTATCAGTTTCGTACTGGGGTTGATCTAATCGACGGGCTCGTCCCCAAAAGTTCTTCGGGCCTTGTAGAAAAGTATATCTTTCAACTTCTATATTATGGAGTATGTATAAATTGAGAATGCTATCTTCAATGCGTTCTGTTTATATTTTTCCCCTTTCACACTCTCTTTATCTCTCACACTCTCCTTCTGTCGCTGCCTCTCTATTACACACACACACACACACACACACACACACACACATATATATATATATGACGGGGGTGCTGAAATGTTCCTGGCTTTAAAGGTATTGTGAAAAGCCTAGCTGGAAGCTCAACCTGCCGAGATCTTTTACAGGGTTTCGAAAAACTGATGAACTCCTGCAATAAGTGTGGGAATCTAAGAGGGAAATAATTTGAATAAAATCATAAATTAACTGGTCTTCCTGTATTTTCTTTTACACAAAGCCAGGAACTCTCCAGTACCACCTCGTGTATATATATATATATATGTATATATATATATATATATATATATATATATATATATATATATATATATATATATATATATATATATATATATATATATATATATATATATATATATATATATATATATAAGGCTAGCAATTTTAGGGCTGGTAATAAGCCGATTACAATGACCTCCCATCTCCAGCACTTGAGTGGTACTTTCGTTTTTTCTACTTCGAAAGGATAAAAAACAAAGGCACCACGGCGAGATTTGCGATCAAACCGTAAAGAGTCGAGAAGAATACCGCTGAGGATTTCGTGCGATATGCTAACCATTCTACCATTTCCCCGTTTTCATATCTATAAATAAGGGTTTGACTTGGATATAAGAAAAAAAAAAGATTGCACATATATATGCATAGGCGTAGGAGTAACTGTGTGGTAAGTAGATTGCTTTCGAACCACATGGTTCCGGGTTCAGTCCAACTGTGTGGCACCTTCGGCAAGTGTCTACTACTATAGCCACGGACCGACCAATGCATTGTGAGTTGACTTGGTAGACGGAAACTGAAAGATGCCGTCGTATATATGTATGTATATATATATATATATATATATATATATATATATATGTGTGTGTGTGTGTGTGTGTGTGTGTGTGTGTGTGTGTGCGTGTATGTTTGTGTGCCTGTGCTTGTCCCCCCAACATCACTTGACAACCGATACTGGTGTGTTTACGTCCCCGTAACCTAGCGGTTCAGCAAAAAAACGATAGAATAAGTACTAGGCTTACAAAGAATAAGTCCTGGGATCGATTTGCTCAACTAAAGGTGGTGATCCAGCATGGCCGCAGTCAAATGACTGAAACAAGTAAAAGAGGTTATGCAAATGTAAGAATGTATTTGATTCGTTCTTTGCCATAGTTCCATATTGCTTATGTGTTCGGGCTATCCAATTTTAAGTATACTACGCAAGCACCTGTTGATGAATGATTGTATTTGCTTATTTGACTTAGCTATTGTTCGCCATGTCTCATCCCCATACAATAACACCGATTTTACGTTAGTGTTAAAAATTCTTATGTTGGTCTTTATTGAAATTACACTTGCGCTCCATTTAAGAAATATTTAAGAAAAAGTGGAAGTGGATTGGTAGCACAATTAGAAAAGACACACCAAATGTAGCGAAAAGTGCTTTACAGTGGAATCCGGATGGATATACAAAGAAAGGTAGGCCTAAGAACTCGTGGCGTAGATCAACACAAAAGGAACTAGAGAAATGGTGACATTCATGGCAGAGTATAAGTACAGAAGCGAAAAATTATGCGACATGGAATTCAATTATAAGTGGCCTATACTCCGCGTTGGAGGGTTAAAGGCAAGAAGAAGAAAAAAGAATGTATTTATTACTATAAACAATACGCTTGTGTAGTTCATTTCAACCCATGGTATATACAGTAATCACCATAACAATCATCGTGGAATGAAACATTTAGAAACAGAAACACATTTCGAGAGAAAGAGAGAAGGGGGAAAGAGAGAGTGGGGGGAGGGAGAAAGGGGAAAGAGGGATATATGAGGGGGTGACCCTTTGTTTTTATTATATTCGTTTGAGAACTACAAGCTCATTGAATGTTTGATCCCTATCAGTGTCCATCGGGTCAATCATTGTTGCATTTCTCTATCAAGATGAAAAAAAGGCATCATTCCGCGATCGCATACGCACCGGTTGATGGATTCCATCCAGTTTCCAGAAGTGTGTTCCATATCCCATGTCAGCCGAGAACAAAAACAAATACTTCTAAACCACATGTTAAGCGTGTTGGGGAGAAGTGACGATGGAATGTCTTCAGCGTTATGCGTCAAACAGCACTACTGGTGTTACTGATATGTGGTAGACAAGTTGGCATGCCGTTTATATTAAGTAGTAGTAGTAGTTGTAGTAGCAGCAGCAGCAGCAACAGCAGCAGCAATAGTAGTAGTAGTAATAGTAGTAGTAGTAGTGGTGGTGGTGGTGGTGATGGTGGTGGTGGTGGTAGTAGTGGTAGTAGTAGTAGTAGTAGTAGTAGTAGTAGTAGTAGTAGTAACCAGCAGTGATGGTTGTTTTGGTGTGCAGTAGTAGTAGTAGCAGTAATGGTGGTGATGGTATTATAATTATGAGTGATGGTGGTAGTGGTAGTTGTGGTGGTGGTGGTGGTGGTGGTGGTTCCTCCATGCACTTGATGTAGGCCTCCGTGTTGTGTATGAGGCGCGTGGTAAGATGAATGGAGGCATAACGTCGCCATCACTAGAGATCACTCCAAACGCCTTGGTGCTGATTGGATGTTTGATTACCATTACTATCGGTACATGTCCTCAGACTGATACCCAAACACTTTGAAATGTTCGTATTGGAACTTCCGGTGCGAATGCCAAGCAGTACAACTTGTCGTTTCCAAATCTTGGGCAGAGTGAATTGGATCATGATGCTGTGTTTCTTACAAGCGGTGCCCAAATGACCCTACTATATTAAATAGTCGACAAACTCTAACACAAACAATGCACATGCGCGAAATTAAATATATAAGTTGGCGACAATTTACCCATCGCACCCTGAAAATATGGCACGTATAATATGTAATGATGCATATAATATGTAATGCTATATTTAATAAAACCTACATACAGACGTACGTACAAACAAAATATAGTACATGATATTTTATAGTGCATAGCAGTAACAGGTCAGTATTTGACGAAACAGCGCACCGTAGATTGAGTAGTAGACAACATATAACGATATTTTTGAACGTCACTAATATGCAATACATAATGTTGTGCAGTATATCGATACTAGAAAAAATATGATGTACTGTAGTAGGTAAATTAAACATAATATGAAATGCTTGTGAGTAGGTGAGTAATAGATCACGTACGGCGGTATATAGCCAGTCACTAATATATAATGGTGTGATTTTTGAGCAGACGGAAGCTTATTGTTATATAAAGAAATAATGTGGATATTACTATGTTGTACGTAGAAGATATTGTATTCGTTATCGTTCATTATCTCTTTACTTCACTTCCTGTCTTTGTTTAATTTTTCTTTCTCTCTCATTCTCTCTCTCTCTCTCTCTCTCTCTCTCTCTCTCTCTCTCTCTATCTATCTATCTATGTACCTATCTCTTTCTCGCCATATATATATATATATATATATATATATTGAGAGAGAGAGAGGGAGAGAGAGAGAGACAGACAGACAGACAGACAGAGAGAAAGACAGACAGACAGATAGATAGATAGATAGATAGATAGATAGATAGACAGACAAACAGGCAGATATATATATATATATATATATATATATGTACCCACAAACACACACACACGCATGCATACGCACGCACACACTCACATACACACATACACACACATATATAGATATATATCACAAACTCGCCCACATGGACACATATATAAGTCAACAGTTAATGATCCACAGTTATATTATTTTGTATTATGTGTGTTTGAATCTATAATTCATATATAATAGGATCATTAATGGTGTATATAAAAAATTTCATCGAAATTCTCTTAGTGATCGTTAGTATACATAAAGTCACACACACAAACACACCCGCGCGCGCGCACGCATACATTAGTGTAATGGGAGAATGTCTGCTTGCTAGAATGAAACCACCTGATACAATTAGTAACGGTATGGTAAGTGTTACGAATCATCCGCCATTGCTATTGACGGCCGTCGTATATTATAACTATGACCATATATATATATATATATATATGTATATATATATATATATATATATATATATATATATATATATATATATATATATATATATATATATATATATATATATATATATATATATATATATATATATATATATATATATATATATATACATATATATATATATACATGTGTGTGTATATAGATATATATGTGGGTATGTATATATACATATGTACATATATATATATATATATATATATATATATATATATATATATATATATATATATAGAGAGAGAGAGAGAGAGAGAGAGAGAGAGAGAGAGAGGTAGATAGATAGATAGATAGATAGATATACATCTACATATATATATATATATATTATATATTATATTATGCTATGTTATATAATATGTATGCATAATATATGACAGTCAGTGTTTTTGCGTTTCCTTAACCGTCTTAAAAATTAAAAGTATTTCAACCATTACTTAATATAATAGCTAGCACATCTGTCTACTCCATCCTATGACTGAGTTGAGCGAGAGAGCGCGAACGACCGAGCGAGAGATGGATATACGTATGCGTATGTGTGTGTGTGTGTATGTGTGCGTGAGCAATGTGAACAAGATGGAGGAAAAGGAGAATATGTTGGTAAATGTCTTGTTTTCATCACATGATTTAATTACTAGGGCTTCGTTGAGCATCTAATGCCGTAGAGGGAGCCATCAGTTCATTTATTCCAGGAAATCACTCTATCACGAGGGAAAATTTTGAGAGGGCTGGTCGTGTATATGCGACATTTGCTATCTCTGATTCCTCTAGTTGTGAAACATCTTCAATTGCAGCTTCTTTGGAATTGCTCGGTGCATCGTTAACAGATGAGAGTAGGAAATCATGTTAAATCGAATGTTAAATGTTTGCAGGTTATTTGCGTTGGAATTTCTCCTGCGTTCGTATCATCAGAGTGATATGAGGAACGTGTGGCATATAACAGGGAGGTCTTAATACCGTGTTAATAATGTTAGCTACATCTAATCGGTAGAATTTGTCGAGTCACATTTTCTCATGGTGTCAATAAATAAGTGCCATACTAATACTAGAGTGACTGCAACTTTCTCTTTCTCCTCCACTTCTTCCACTTCTTCTCTCTCGTCTACCCCTCCTTGTACTTCTCATTCGACTGTATGTGTGTATCTATGTATGCCATTGTTTATTTTTATTTCAAGATTGCTTCCCAGTAGAGAAAGAGCCGTTTTCTAACCTAGATCCAAAACTTCTTCATTGGAATTTCAACATCAACAACAAGGTATTTTTGTTTGTATGTATGTATGTATGTATGAATTTATGTATGTATGTAGTATGTATGTGTGTGTGTATGTATGTATGTGTGGGTATGTATGTATGTATGTATGTATGTATGTATGAATTTATGCATGCATGTATGTATGTATGTATGTATGCATGTATGTTCCCTCTCCCTTTCTAATTTTAGAACAAATTTTTCCTGGCCACCTTCTTGGAAGCAAGCTTGTGAAGGAAAGCATCTTGTTTTAACCATCATCCTTTAGGAATTATCAAGGTATTGTACATTTTTATAATCCCACATATCGTAATCCTTTGTAGTATAAGAATTAAGGATTCTCTATGTATGTATGTATGTTTGTATGTATGTATGTATGTGTATGTTCTCTTAATCATTTAAATTCTTCCTCTAAGAAAGGAGTTGGTTTCTCACAAAGATACAAAGCTCCATCTTTGGAATGTAAATAACAAAATCAACGTCACATTTTAAACATGAGAGATGTCTTCCCATAGTTTTACTGTTCGGCTTACAGATTGTATTTATAATGCGCACAAATCCATGTGCACCAATTACTATTGGTATAAATGTGAATTTATAATCTGGATATAGAAATGTAGGTTTCAAAACAGTTTTT
>NC_142947.1:32487821-32492821 GCF_046866305.1 Octopus bimaculoides | reverse complement strand
TTTATGTGAATCTACGAGATTTTATGGCTGTGTTGACGTGTGCATGCATTTGTGTTTATATGTGTGTTCTGTGGAAACTACGTATGCTGTCGTTGTTTAGCCACTGGTCGACTCAGTAGGCTTATGATCAAAATTCTTCCAGAAATGACCACGCCTCCTTGTTCTTTTTAGGAATGGTGTATCTAACACTTTTATTTAATATATCGCTCCAGTTTTTTTTCTTTTTTTTTTTTTCAAGTGGTAAGATGTGATTCGCAGGTAGGTTTGCTGCTACATTAACTTTCTCTCTTCTACTTACTCGTCTTGTGTGTTAGCGCGTGCATGAATGTGTTCGCGCGTGCATGCGTGTCGAAGTCAGCCAAGCTAACAGGTCATTCTCTCTGGTTGACACTTACTTGTCTCACATTCTCTCATTTGATCTTTCGTTTCATCATCTATAGATACATGCAGACATATATATTCATATACAAATACATGCGTATAAATACCCGCGCGCCAACAGACACACGCATGCACTTACACACATACACACTCACACATATACTTTTCAATGCATGAATAAGTGTACGTGTATCTACTTGGATGTATGTGCGTTAGTGCGTATGTGGTTATGTGTGTGTGTGTTTGCGTGCGTGCTTACTGACGGCTAATGCATTAACATTTACAGCTATTGCAGTGTTCTGCTGGATAGAATGTATAAATGCGGAGAAGATAGAGAACGCGTTCAGAAAACTTGTTGAAATATCAAATAAATAAATAAATAAATAAATAAGGGTTGGAAATCGGGTAGAAATATTTTTGAAAGGCGTGTATTTATGATGCATACATCACACAAACACACACTCATTCAAACACACACATATATACATACATAACGTGGCAAATATCGACAAGTAGTAAACTTGTAGAAATAAGCAGAAAATATATGCAAAATTTGTAGTAGTTGTAGAAATAATGATTGAACTTTTTATAACATATAAAATCGAAGAGATATCTCTTCTCTGGTGTCTTTATTATGCGGAAAATGTATCTGTATTAAAGAAACGATTTAGTCTGGTAAACAGGTGAGATCCAACGATTAGATGTTTTGAAATTGCGCGTCAAAAACTTGTTGAGTTAGTTTTGTAAACATAAACGTTTGGAGAGAGATAAGACATTTTTTTAGACGTGTATCCATAATAATTTGAGCATCCGTAGGAAAGTTATTGAAATAGATAAAATACAATGTTAATAATTGAAAAAAACGCATGCAAAATATAAAAAAATTTAAGCGGGTTGATAACGGATAGAATACATGTAAGAAAATGGGAATAACATTTTTTATGAATAGTTTTTAAAGTTTTGATAACAATATATAAAAACAATAAATAACACACACGGACACAGACGTATCAGTATGTACATACACACACTCAACAACAACAACAACAACAACAACAACAAATTAGAACGTGTACAAAATGAACCGGAAGGAGATTTGATTCTCATGGTCTTGTAGAAGTTATTGAAAAACAAACAAACAAGGTTTTGGTAGGAAACACTAGTACCAAGGGGTGGGAAAGAGAGCGAAAACACTTTTAGAACAAGGTGGATAACAATATGGTTATGTTATTGTTGAAGTGTGTATTTTGAACAATGGTGCCGATAAACACGCTATTGCAGATAGATAGATAGATAAATAGATAGATAGATAGATAGATAGATAGATAGATAGATAGATACATACATACATACATACATACATACATACATGCATACATACCCATATACCCATATATATACACACACACACATATATATACATATATATGCTAGGCCACTGGTTTTAAATTGATATTAAATTAATATTCAATTTTTCACCCTTATTATTTAAATTGACATATATATATATATATATATATATATATATATATATATATATATATATATATATATACACACACACACACACACAAACACTCACACAGCTCACATCCAGATCCGTTCGCGAATACATTATTACGATGGCAACTATAGCGTTAACGTATACCTACCGGAGGTTCGGAGCGAGGAGTGAATAGCGAAGAGTCAAATGACAGACCACGTTTGAGTTTGACAGTTCGTGTCCAAATTTTCCGCCTCAAGGACATTTTCCCTCTTAATAGTAATACTTCACCGTTATCCTCAGGGATGCTTGTGGTGATGGGCGTGGAGGCGGTCGAGTTAGCGGTGCATGTCGTCGACGTCGACGTCGTCGTCGCGTTGGGGTTAGGGGTCGCCGTGGTGAAGGTGGGGGTGGGTGTACTGATGGCGGTGATGTTTGTGGTTGTGGTTGTGGTGGTGGTTGTGGTAGTAGTGATGGTGGTAGAGATGTTTATTGTTATTGTTGACGCTGCCGTGTTTGTTTTGGATAGCTTTTCCTGACGTTAGATATTTGTCGTAGTTGGTGGTGGTGGTGGTGGTGGTGGTGGTGGTCAGAGGTGGTGGTGGTGTCGACGGTAGGGATGGTCGTGAACTTTTTGATGCCGGTTATAATGCTGATGATGACAATGTTGCTGCTGCTGCTACTGCTGCTGCTGCTGATTATGATGATGATGATGATGATGGCAGATGATGAGGAGGATGGTGATGCTGAGGAAGGAATGGATATTTAACACTGTTGCTATTCTAATAATGTTGTTCTCGTTGATAATAATGATGATGATGATGATGCAGGTGGTGGTAGTGATGATGGTGATGATGATGATGACGACGACGATGATGATGATGATGCAGGTGGTGGTAGTGATGGTGGTGTTATACTTAGTGCCAGTGGTTTCGGTATTGTATTTATCGTTATTGTCGTTGTTGTTGTTGTTGTTGTTGTTGTTGTTAGGTGTTGTTCAGTTAATGCTGCGGTTTCTTGTGGTTAATAGTTACCGATAGCATTGATAATGGCGATGACGATGGTGGTGGTGGTGGTGGTGGTGGTGGTGGTGGTGGTGGTGTTGGTGGTAGTGGTGGTAGAAGTGTGTTGTTGTTGTCATTGGTGGTGGTGGTCGTCTTGGTGGTTAGGTAATACTTGCTTTGTTGTTGTTGTTGTTGATGACGACGATGATGGTATGGGTATGTGATGGTGGGAAGATGGCGGTAGCGGTGATTGTGATAGTGTTAATAGATGCGACGACGGTGGTGACAATGATGAATGTACCGGTTGTAGTAGTATCAGCAGCAGTAGTGGTGGTGAGTGTGACGGTAGTAGTGCATGCAAAAGTGTATGAGAGGGTAGTATTAGTGGTAGTGGTACTTGTAACGGTAAGAGCCGTAGCGATGGTAACAGTTGGGGTTATAGTTAAGGAGATGGTGGTGGCAGTGGTTTTGGTGGTAGTACTATTAGCAGTGGTGGCTAGAATGGTGGGGATAGTTGTGGTTGTTGCTATTTTGGCTATGGTGAGAGGGTGGTGGCGACGGTGGTGGTGGTGCTAGTTGCGAATTCCCTTGTTGTTTAGGTCAACCCTTTACGAGCTGATGTGACCAGAGGCGTTCTAGTTGTGACCACCCCGTCTTTTATTTTCTATTTCTTCCTTTATTTATTTATTTACACATTTATTATTATTGTTATTTTGTTTGTTTTGAAACACAGTGTCCAAATCTTTTCAGACAGCAGTGTAATGACGTATGAGGGATTTGGCTGCTGTTTCTAGCAGGTTAGATAACAGCATAAGTGACCGGTATCTCCCTCTATTATTTTTTTCACTGGTGATACCTGTAGAGGTGGTGTTTGTGGTACTAGAGGGGGGTAGTGGTGGTGGGGGTGGCAATGGTGGTGGTGGTGGTGGTTTTTGACAGAGACAGTATTGATGTCGCTGGTGCGTGTAGCCGTTGTAGTGGTGGTGGTGGTGGTGGTGGTGGTGGTGGTGGTGGTGATGCTGTTAATGCTAAATCCGATGTGGCTGGTAGTTAAGATTGATGATCACGGTAACACTTCTTTGAGATGTTGTTGCTGTTGTTGTTGTTGTGGTTCTTGTAATTGTTGTTGTTAATTAGTCTTATTCCTGGTATCGCTTTTCTTCTCCGTCCTATTGTTGTTGTTATTGTTGTTGTTGTCCTTCTTTCTGTCGTCGTCGTCTTCGTCTTTGTTCTTGTCACTGTTGTCATTGACACTTTTGTTGTCGTCAGTCTTGTTGTTTTTGTTGTTGTTGTTGCTGTCGTTTCAAGCGACGAGAAGGAGGGGCCGGTGGTTGTAAGAAAGCGTGGCAAACACGTCGAGGAGAGCACGACAACAGCAGCGACAGCAGCGGCGCGGCGACAGCAACTCTGATGATGATGATGATGATAATGATGACGGTGATGCTGAACGTGACGCTGACGGAAGAACGGCTGAGAAGTTGGCGATGATGGTAATAATGTCTGCGACGGTGGCTACACTAATGGTGCTGACGATGACAACGACAGTGACACGACGACGACGACGACGACGATGATGGTGATGACGACGATGATCATGATGGTGATGACGATGATGATGATGATGATGATGGTGGTGGTGGTGGTGGTGGTGGTGGTGGTGGTGGTGATGTGGTAGCTGCTACAATCTCCGCCGCGATTCGAAAATACTCCGACGACAACGGTTGCTCCGACGTTCCGCTCCTCAGAAGAATCGCCGCCCACGCCAACGCCCCTCTCATGCTCGCGCTTAACGTTCACCCTGTGACTCTAAGCGTGTCTATTGGTATGTGTGTGTGTGTGTGTGTGTGTGTATATGTATGTGTGTGTGTGTGTCCATGTGTTTTAGTGAGCATGTGTATATCTTGCTATGTATGCTTGTGTGTGTGTGAGTGTACGCATAAACGTTTACTCTTTTGAATATAAATTTATTCTCTAACTAAATGTATGGGCCTGTCTGTTTGTATGTATGTCTATCTGTATGTCTGTATGCATGTGTGTGTGTGTGTGTTTGTATGTGTGTGTGTGTGTCCATGTGTTTTAGTGAGCATGTGTATATCTCGCTATGTATGCTTGTGTGTGTGTGTGTGTGTGAG
>NC_142947.1:32475321-32482821 GCF_046866305.1 Octopus bimaculoides | reverse complement strand
TCACAAAATATTAATAGTAACGGTTTCTTTTTTTTTTGTTCTTCCATTTTTTATTGTTTATGTAGGTGACCCTAAAATTTTGGCCGTTGCAGTTTGGAAGATTATTTGTTTATTTCCTCATAACTTACTAAATATTCAATCCATTCACTTGCAATTTCCACGGAAGATGGATAGTAGATATATCTAACTGTATGTCAAATATCTAGGGTCAACATTTTGTAAATCTTCTATAACTATTTCAATATACTTGTTCTTACTGACCCGTATATTATGGCCACTACTGTATAAGAACAAAAAGATAATGTAGATTGTGAAGTTAATAATTGTTTATTATTAACAGCACCTTTCCTTACAGCTGTTTCAATTAATACTCAATAAATGTTAAGTAAATATTAAATTTATATGGCCTGAGCATATCTTCGGATGGAAGAAAATATACCCTTGTATATTTCATATGTGTTTATGGATTCGTGATAGCAGACTTAATTTATATATATATATATATATATATATATATATATATATATATATATATATATATATATATATATATATATATATAAACAATTGCAGCGTGGAAGGTGCAGCACATGAGATGCAGCACAGAATTTTGTCAGTGAACAAGTCGCGGTCTCAAAGCGACGAAAATATTTTGACAAATTAAATTTAAATGTTGAAGTGAATCTAACGGATTTTGTGTGTTATTTTAAATGGCTTATAAACACCTTCCACGCTGCAATTGTTTTCGTTCCAGCACACGATCTCAGATCAGGTCACTTGCTATGCAAGTGCATCTCCTATATATATATATATATATATATATATGTACACACACACACACACACACACACACACACACACACACACACACATACACATTTATACATATATATTTGCATTTATTTGTGAAGATACAAATATATTATAAATGCTACTCACACATATTACAGCGAGCATGTGCGCATAATTTCTTGTATACCTAACATATTACTGCACGAAAAAGGTTGCGAAACGGCCATGCCCGAGTGGAACTCGCGTGTTTAAATAAAAGTATATTCCGTTCTCATGTATGTGTGCATATATATATATATATATATATATATATATATACATGTGTGCATACATGTGTACATATATACATATATACATATATGTATGGATATATATATATATATATATATATATATATATATATATATATATATATATATATATATATATATATATATATATATATATATATATATATATATATATATATATATGTATGTATGTATGTATATACTTTCATATGCACATGTACACCCACGTATACAGAAATAATGTTGGAATGGAGAATCTATAAGCATCATACACACACACACACACACACACATTTATACATATGTAAATTTAAATACGTTTAACTTCCAATTGACACAAATATTTCTACAGACATTTCCCATATTCGAAAAAGCTATTCTCCCTAATGTATTTTGCAAACATGTATGTGTTGTGTATATGTGCGTCTCTGTGAATCTGTGTATGAGTGTGTGTGTATACCTATTTGTCTAGTTTTCTTGGGATCAATTTGTAGCAGCGTATTCAAAAGATGAATGACTGATGACTGCCGCATTGAATGGGTATTGTGTCTGTGTGTTTGAGAGCATGTGTATGTATGTATGGGTATCTCTGTATATGTCAGAATTTTCTATTGTGAGTGAATATGTCTCTAACTGCATATATGGTTGTGTTTGCGAGTGCGTGTCTCTTCATATGGTTATGTCACTGAATGCGAGTGTGCCTGGCTATTTTCATACGGTTGTGAGCATGCGTCTTCTATACAATTGTGTGATTTTGTTTGTGCGTGTGTTAGACCGTAGATGCACTTGTATATACCTGTCGCATGCGTATGATTGTATGCGCACTTTTGCTTACCTCGCGTATGTATGCGTAGGCCGCAGAATAACTATGTATGCGTTTTTATGCGTGTGTGTAGCTGTATTATTCTCTTGACTAGATATTTGCAATGCTAGGAAGGAAATAACACTCGCCAAGATCTATACAGAATAGTGTCTGCACTTACAAAGAACATAGGTATACTAATTCGCTATAGTATAGTTGTAGTCTACAGGTGCTACTATACGCTCAACTGTCTCGCTTCTATTATTCCAATGATATGTATTATATCGTAATGTGACTCGTGTTGTTACTTTGTAGCGGTAGTAGTAGTAGTAGTAGCAGTAGTAGTAGTAGTAGTAGTAGTAGTAGTAGTAGTAGTAGTAGTAGTAGTAGTAGTAGTAGTTGTTCTTGTTGTTCAGACATAGCTCAGATCTTATCTCTGATACGTTCTATCAAGGACCTCCAAATAGTGGTCAACCAACATTTATTTATTTATTTATTTATTTTTACATTTATTTAATTATTCGTTTATTTCTTTTTATTCTTCTATTCCTTTACTTGTTTTAGACATTTGACTGCAGCCATGCTGGAGCACCTCTTTGAAAGATTTTAGTGAAACAATCGATCCCGGGACTTATTTTTTTAAAAGCTTAGTCCTTATTCTTCTCAGCCTTTTTTATCGAACCGCAAAGGTATGGAGGCGTAAACACGACAACACTGGCTATCAAGCAGTGATGGGAGGACAAACAGACACAAAGACGCATGTACACATAGATATATGCTTACACATATACACATAGATATATTCATACACGCACACACACACACACACGCGCACACACACACACGTACACACACACACACATACATAACGGACTTCTTTCAGTTTCCGTCTCTAACAAATGTACTCACAAGGCTTTGGTTGGTCCGAGGCTATAGCAGAAGACATTTACGCAAGGTTCCACGCAGTGGGACTGAACCCAAAACTATATGGTTGGGGAGCAACCTTCTTAGCAATATATTCGTCTGTCGTGATATACAGTATCTAGAGCTACATTTACCAGACTTCTTTTCAAATTTTGATGTAGAGATTTGGTTGGTATTTCGTGCAAAATGCATTAGCTCCATCATTGATTGGAGTACGCAGATATGCATACATATATACACTGACGCAAATATATGTATTCGTGAGTGTCTACTAAATAAAAACATCGCAAAAACGGAAACTCAGTTCCACGTTCCCTTTCGTCGGGCAATTGTGATCAAGAATGTTTTTGTAGCCTTAATAAAAATTTTAAAAAAATAAAACATATTACTCTCCCTCCGATATTCGAGTACTATTTTTACCCACCTTGATTCGCTTACCCGTGTATGTGTGTGTATATAATAATAATAATAATAATAATAATAATAATAATAATAATAATAATAATAATAATAATAATAATAATGAGGAGGAGGAGGAGGAGGAGGAGGAGGAGGAGGAGGAGGAGGAGGAGGAGGATGAAGGAAAAAGATTATAAACTGAAAGTAAGAACGTTCAAATGGTACTGCATGTGAATGGGGCGCATGCAGCCATTTCATCACCATTGATTTCATTGCACTTTTTTTCCATTTTTCATTCGTTTTATGTTTTTTGTCCCCACTGTTGTGTTCTGTCTGTCCTTGTGCCGTACATGTGTATGAGCCTGAGAGCTCAAATAAAGAAAGTAGCCGGTCCGACGTGAGTCAAATTATTAATTATTTGTTGAAGGTCTCCCGTAAGGGTGAACCTATTGTTGAACGTCATTGTTAAATTATTGAAATTTTAGCTGCGGTTTTTGTGAAATATATTTTGTTTACTTATCCATTTATGGGTGAAGTAGTGCAAAAAGGAACTATGGAGATTGAACCAGTTCCAGACGGTAGCTATGCTTCAGCCACTGGAAGAAGTTTGACGGCTGAAGTGTTACAGGTTCGAGAGATAAAGATGGACCAGAGGAAGTTGAAGGAGTTCAACAGACTCATAGAAAATTATGGAACCTGTCTAAAATTGACACCACCAGAAAGTTTAACAGCGAACGTGATGAAGTGGACAGTGGACACTGCAATAAGAGTGTGAATCTGAGAGAAGAATTTGTTGAAATACATCGTAACTAGGTGATTCTCCTATATTTTCTTCTACTCAAAGCCAGGAACTTTTCAGTAAGTCTTAGTTCAGAGTTGTATGCATTTACATCAACAGTACACATATCGAGGTAACAACCAAATATCTTAATCAAGGAGAGAACATCAGTGTGGTGATGTAAGCAGCTAGAAATAGCAACCGAATCTCCACTAGCAGAACTCAGGTCACACATAAATATCTTTATCTTTTGACGAAAATTGACATATAAATACTTACTCTATAAAGAAGAAACGTACAGAAAACGAAAGAAAAGTTTACGTCATATTCGTAGTTTAGACATCTTATTTAAAACGTCTGCGGGATCTGAACGATAAACCTACCATTAACAAACTCACTACCGATTGGTTCTTCACATCTCTCATTTATCTATTATACGTATATACATGTGTTTGTGTGTGTGTCAGTGTGTGCATGTGTGTGTGTGTGTGTGGGAGATTGACATAGAAAATACCGATATTCAAGTTTACACAACACAAAAGAAATTATGTTATAGGTCACACATAACCTCCAGCTACACGAAAAACAAATACATCTGTATACACACACTCGCACACACACGCACAATATTATGTGTGTTTGTGTGTGTGCATATGCGTATGTGTGTTTGTGTTTGTGTGCGTACGCGTGCATGTATGTGTATGTATATATATATATATATATATCTAAATGTATATACATGTATGTATATATATATATATATATATCTAAATGTATATATATGTATGTATATTTTTATATATATATATATATATATATATATATATATATATATATATATAGGTATGTATGTATGTGTGTCTGTCTGTCTGTATCTATGTATACGTGTGTATATATATATATGTGTGTGTGTGTGTGTTCGCGTGTGTGTGTAGGAGAGGAAGGATTAGAAACTATAATACCAAAACTCTAACTCTTCTATGATCCTGTTATATCCTCTCCGACCACAGATTACGTTTAGGGAAACTGACTGCTATTTTTCGCAGGTCAAGCAAACATTTAGGGGCTCATTGGTAGCTCATTAAAAAAATATATATTAAATTACCTGTTTGAAATATGGCAAACCATTAAATTCGTTGCATTGGAACTCCTACTAATTAAAACAGCCACCTTTTGAAATGATATTACTCCCGCTATATAATCAGCCATTTTTAAATAATAATGCTGGAGATATTTGACATAATGTCAAGGTCACAAATTTGGGGAGAAAGTATCGTCGATTAAATCGACCCCAGTGTTTCGCAAGTGTTTATTTTATTGACCGTGCAAGGATGAAAGTGAAATTTGACCCGGCAGTAATAATAATCAGAACGTTAATGGATGCAATTAAATACCCCCAAGGCATTAATTTCTCCTTCGATCGAACGATTTTGCCATCCAGCACCCTTATTATCAATTATAAACATTCCTAATTTAGCAGAAAACCACAAATTTAGCGAGTGGAAGTAGTCGATTATATTGACCTCAGTATTTCACTGGCACAGTGGTTCAGTTGCTCACTGGTACAATTGGAAGAATCGTTAGTGCATAAGAAAAATACGTTGCATTGCTATTTTTTCTCGACACTATGCATTCTGTGTTCAAATCACACCGAGTTCTAATTTCTCTTCTATTATTCTAGGAATACGCAATATACCATCCCAACACGTGCGACTGCCGAAATTTTTACCTAGATGAATTGCTTTGTAGTCTAAGTTCAAACCCCGCCAAAGTCGTCTGCTTTTCAATTTTCTCAATTGATAAGTAACGGCCCAATGCGTGTGATTAGTGAAAATGTTAGCGTATCCGACTAAATGCTTTGCACTTCCGACTCCTTCCACCGATGTGGAAACTTTTCCTTCAGGATCCAACTAATAGCCATAATCTCCAATATAAGTTACCTCAATTAAAAAGCGTTTCCTGTACACCGAGATAAACGATGTGACTGAAAAATAACAGGGTGGACACTTAATTTCATGTTCCCGCAGAATGCACAGCATAAAACGAATGCATTTATATGAATATGCGTTGTGCTTTCAAATGTATATACACAAAGCGTATGGGTGTTTCTCTGAAGGCATTTACCGAAGTACAATTTGTTCTCACAGAACATCCACGCTTAAGTAGGGAATAAATATTACCGCTCGGTATTAATATAGGCGCAGGAGTGGCTGTGTGGTAAGTAGCTTGCTTACCAACCACATGGTTGGTCCTGGGGTTGATTTTCTCGACTAAAGGCGGTGCTCTAGCATGGCCGCAGTCAAATGACTGAAACAAGTAAAAGAAATACTCTCTCTGTCGCTAATATATATTTTTTAGGCATGTACTGAGTTCGATTTCAATAAACTATTCTCTCTTTTCTCTAAACTTTGAGTGCATGTGTTAGGAAACATCAATAATATTGTTTTATGATTAGCACGCGTTTTTTAGTGTTGCGCCTTCAAAAATCTTAATGGAATGAAAGTGAATAGTTAATTGAAATATTCAATATAATAAAAGAAGGTCGAGTATTACACTTTAAAGATATGTAAGTAAGTATATTGAAGACACGAAGGTCATTTTCTAAAACGTTGAACTTCCTCATATTCTGTTTATTATCATTACTCGGGGAATAATTAACAATAATGGGACGAGTGCCAGAATTGGTAGTATAGTGAACTTAATGCCTTGAGACATTTAATTACCTCACTTTTTAGGCCGGAATTCTAACTGTTGCTGCAATTCACCGCAGATTTTATTATTACAGCTGTTATACTACTACTACTATTATTATCATTATTATTATTATTATTATTATTATTATTATTATTATTATTATTATTAGTAGTAGTAGTAGTAGTAGTAGTAGTAGTAGTAGTAGTAGTAGTAGTAGTGTTGTTGCTCTTGTGAATACTAATATTAATATCATTGCAAATAATTAGTCAACCAAGTAAATCAATAGTTAATTAATCAGACGTATTTATTCATCAATGAGGAAGAGCCTTATTGATTTGCGGATAATACCACCTCCGCGAGATGCTTCTATGATAACAATAAGTTTCAAGTTTGTTGATCAACCTCTTAGAAATAGGGGTCAAATCTCTTTCAAATCACACTGTTACTTCGTGGGATATGATACATTGGATAACGTTGGCTAAGATCATCTGCACACAGAATCTGTGTGTTTTGTTACTGTACGATTCTATTGAAGTTGATTTGTGTCTTTGCTGTGCTGAAGCCCAATTATAAGTCATGTTCATTCATGGAAATGTTATGATCATCTGTCTGATCGATCAGATTCGCATGGTGTGAAACAACTGAAATAGGAGCGAGAGCGAGAAAGAGACTATGTGGTCACTCGACCTTCTATAAGTAGCAGCCACGACCCTCTCATAACACAGGTTACCATATTCAAATAAATGACGTATCGTAGACATAAGAGGAAGGTGTAAACCGGGTAGCAAGGTCCGATTTACTTTCGGGAAGGGTTTTGTTCG
>NC_142947.1:32460321-32470321 GCF_046866305.1 Octopus bimaculoides | reverse complement strand
GCCTGCAGGAATGGTAATAATGTATTAGTAATCGAAATAGTGATATCAAAGTCATTGAATCATTTCAGTTAAGACAGGTAGGATAAAAAACTGTATCCGTTATCTTATTTGATATTCGTAAAAGAAGGAAATCCAATCATTTCTCAAACGATGTTGGCATTTTATCTCTAAGGACGTAGACACGTACCAGGAAATATCAAAGGTAGGTTATGTAAATATTTTTATGGTCTCCTCACAAAGAGAATGTTTACTTTCAGCATTGTTAGGCAAATTTTCATATATATTCATCATTACCGTTTTTACATCATGAATACTAAATGTAATAAGATTGAAGATAATATATTGTAAGCTTAGTGTAAGGTCAAACATTGTCCGACGCGAGAATAATTGTCAATTAAATCAATACCTGTACCGGGTAGCGTGTTAATTGACCTTAACAATAATAGTAATATAAGGTATGTCTACTTGATGAGAGTTTACACCTAAGAGAGCATTTCAAAAGTACACTCGACAAATACACTAAATAAACTATATGTATATGAGTGTGTGTGTACATATGATATACAAATATACATACGTTTATATATATTTATATGTATGACATATATCTATGGGTGTATATGTATATATAGATATACATACACACAAAAATATATATATACATACACACACACACACACACACACACACACACACACACACACACATATATAATAAATCACAGTATGTGCGTGTGTTCATTGATTAACGCATACATTTCCACAATTCTCAACCGATTTTCACCAAACTTTACACACACATTACTTATGTGCTAGGTGTGGTCGTGCACTATAACATTTTGGCCAGAGCTCTCGCGTAAATGAACAGACTAGGAAAAGCGGTGGTTTACACGGGTTTTTCTCTAATTCCTTGCATATTCATAGTTTTTTTTTTAATGTAGGGTCTTCCATACTTTTCTTTTAATCTATACGATCGTATATTGGCGGAATTTGAACTCAGAACGTAAATACAGCCTAAATCTTGATTCCACACGTTCTACGAAAGGCCGATTGCAACAACGAAGTTTTCCTGAAAACCTCGAAAATGACAGTACAGTTCTTTCCGGTGACAATTTGAGATTGTTGCTATTTAAATTATCGGATGCTTGAATATATTTTCATATACCTCACCACTACCACCAAAGAAAACACTCACACTTGTGCGTGTACATACACACTCAATCTCACACACAAAAGATCTGTCCATAAAATAGATTTATACAAGTGCGGCAGCCAGCAGCTGCAGTATCAGTGCAACAATAGCTGCAGTGTCGGTGCAAAAGCTGTGTTCTGTATAGGTGACCTTGATTTTCAGTCTAATACTAAACATCTCATGCCACAGCAGTTAGTCATCGATCAACAAGGGCTAGAACGAACTTCTTATTGTTTTATTTTTGTCTTTGCATTTCGCGAATTATCACCAGTCGTTGAATGGGTAATTTAAAAGGACAAAATGTTCGTATGACAATGTGTTTCAGAACTGGAAAAACAAATTACATTCGTACTATCTACTCTTTTCTGGCGTTATCACATGCCTATTGAAACGGCTGTTTTGAGGCGTATGCAATGGAAAGAATATCCAGAAAAGACTGTCGCAAATTTGAACAAACTTCCACTACAACGGAATACGCTCACAATGCAAAAGTAAATGCCATTAATGTCTGGCCCTCTCAAAAATTTCCGAAGATATAGGTACCTCTAAGCGTTTGTACCATGGGATTTTAAAACGAAAATCGAACGTAAGTCATCCTGTAGCAAAATTTGTGCGGATTCTGCACAAAGATAAACAAGGACAGAATTGAATCATAGTCAGCCATGAGACTTTTTTTATTGTCCACATGCCGTTGAAAACATTCTGAGATGTACCATAAAAACAGTGGAAACACGAATGTAAAGACATGATGTAGAAACATAAACAAAAATCATCACATGGAGCTGCATCATCGTCACCAGGACCAAAACAGCAGTTCAACTCAAGAGCTGTGTCGGCGTTGAAAGTCGTTTTCAACAAGAATAAACGTCGTTCATCACGCATAGTTAGACGTTCAAAACAAGCGATTAGTTGTATATACGAAAGCGTTTAGGATTGGCAGTGGTTTGTTTGAAGCATTGAGAAAACCTGAAAGCTGCACAACGGCTATGCATCTGCACTGCATCGATCCGTATTCGGGACGTTTTGTCAAAGTTCGATATTTTCTTAGCCGTCCAACTCTCTAGATTTTAGCCGTCACTTATAGTATTTAATGGTCCAATATTCAAGTCATCTCTAATAAATTGCGGACTTCAGGCGATAGCAAACTTAAGAAGATTTGCTGTATAAATTGAGTGCAGATACTGAGACAACGTTCTGGGATAATTTTGACGAGAATTACTATAGGCAGATGCATGCGTTTATATTGTCACGAGAATGTTTGACAAAACTTAGCAATCCTCTAACGAAATTTAAATCTCATTTCTATAATATTGTAATCTATTCTCACTAGCTCAGGTTTAATCCAAAATATCTTATTGACTTATTAAACGCACACATATATGCATGCTTACGTGTATGTAAACATGCATGTATATGTGCATGAATACGTAGCCAGAAAATGTTGTGCATCTGCTATTAATATACGTATATATTCATATATGTATAAATATATGCACATATGTATTAATGTATATGCATATCTATATGTGTGTGTGAGCGTTTGTGTGTGTACGCGCGTGTGTGTGAGTGCTTATATATATATATATATATGTGTGTGTGTGTGTGTGTGTGTGTGTGTGTGTGTGTGTACAAATGAAATCGTATAATAAATATTATTAATCACATATACTTAATGTATATACTTCGTGTATTTTTCGGTGGCTGCAATAGCGTAGTGGAGTATATACACTCACAAAGTGCCGAGTGTTAAAAGACCTCAGAGTCATGGACAGATGGGTTAACTCACTTTCAATACCATTTGGATGAGATGGACACCGATGTTTCTCCATTTTTATCACTTGTCAATATTACGTGACCACCAGGTATGAAGGCAATTAACCCAACAAGTCCATCCTGGCGTATACGTGACGGCTGCGTCATTGCAGTCGCAGGAAAATACACAAACCATATACGTTAAGTACTGGTGGTTAATTATAATAATAATAATAATAATAATAATAATAATAATAATAATAAAAATAATAATAATAATAATAATTATAATAATAATAATAATCAAAATAATAATAATAATAATAATAATAATAATAATAATCTTTTCTACTGTAGGCCCAAGGCCCGAAATTTTGGGGGAGGAGGGGGCCAGTCGATTACATCGATCCTAATACGCAACTGGTACTTAGTTTATCGACCCCGAAAGGATGAGAAGCAAAGTCGACCTCGGCGGAATTTGAACTCGGAACATGAAGACAGATGAAACACAGCTAAGCAATTCCCCCGGCGTGCTAACGATTCTGCCAGTTCGCCGCTCGTGCAAGTGTGAAGGTTGAACAAGGATTGCTTGGCACTGCCATAATTCTTCGCAAGGTTCTTGAAGCATAACCAGTAAAACAAGACTCATCATAGTTTGCCGGCTGTGGACAGCTGACACTTTTCCTCATACCCAGCAATATATGCTGTGAGTTTTAATAAATGATGATGATGATGATGATGACGAGGATGATAATAATAATAATAGGAGAGTATTGTAGTTCGCTTGAAGCATTGTGTATTATTTGTAAAGAATAAAAAGTTTAGGAAGGTATAACAATGCAATATAGAACAAAAAATGGACTGTATACCTGTTGTAACTTGGTAAACTGTAGTCCGATGATATTTCGGAATTAGAATTCCTTCTTCAGATCTTATTTGCTGCAGTTTATAGCAGAGACTCCAGCAAATAAGATCTGAAGAAGGAATTTTTATTCCGAAATATCATCGGACTACAGTTTACCAAGTTACAACAAGTATACAGTCCATTGTTTAATAATAATAATAATAATAATAATAATAATAATAATAATAATAATAATAATAGCAATAATAATGATAATAATAATGTGTTATCACGTACATTCTTTTGTGTTGGTATAAAAAAGATGGGTTACAGCAAATACTCTGCTCAATACCACAGATTTGCTCGTAAGTTGTTGAGCCTAAACTGATTGAGTATGTCAGTGGCTGACGATATGTGCATCTCTGATCGGGGGTATCATAACTATGATGCATTGGGGTTTGGACAATTCACCTCTGGAAACACAAGTGTTTAGTTCAACATCCTCAAAAACAACCATTTTTCAGAGACCTTTTGAGCAGGATGGACTACTCGACCTGAAGAAAATTCTAACTGAACCCCACGTGCGAGGTCATGCGCTGTCCATCTTGATATGAGGTCACCATGTCGCGAACAGATGGTTGTGATGCATGTGCCTGGTGTACCCTTATCAGACGGGTAGTCATGATGGATATATTGGGCTTCGTATATGTTACCCCAGTGTCACTTCGCTGGCAAACACGGCTCTCTCACTCAAGAGTAATAATAATATTAGATTAGATGTATGTGTGTGTATATTTATATATACATGTGCACATACTTACATACACACACATATATATATATATATATATATATATATATATATATACGCACAAGCACGTGTTTACGTAAACACATATACATTCACACAACACATATATAAATAAATGAATATAACGTATGTATTAATGTTTGTGCGTCTGTCTGTATGTCTGTATGCATGTGTGAGTGTGTAAGTGTGTGTGTGTGTGTGTGTGTGTGTGTGTGTGTGCATCGACTTTCATATTCATATCTGTAATGAGAATATTCCTCTTTCGTCCTTTAACACCTAGAATGTTGCTCTGATTGTACACTATGTAGATGTGTGATATCTTATCAATGTTTAATGAGACATAAATTTTGACACTTGAGACAGCAAACTTTCAACATTACATCTATCTTATGAATACAGTGAATATCAAAACAATGCTCTACCTTTACTCACCAGTCGACTAGTCGAGACTTAATGTAAGAAGTTTCAATATTTCCCTTTGTGATTAGATTTCGACACTATAATCCAACGCCCTTTCAGAAGAGAGTCGGTTGTTTTTTTAACACTTATTTTCACACATACTCATTGATGAAGAAAGTCCAATGGCTTAAGTTCAGGCCATCAGGAAATCAATGAATTTAGGCCGTGTTTTTCTACACTTAGAGTTGGCTTTGATATTCGTTTTTCCTTCCATGTTGTTCCGGGCGTCGAAATAAAGATATATTTTGATTTGTGTCTTGTTTCATATTCGCTTGTCTGCCCCATCACATGCTCATATATAGACATGTATGTGTATGTACATACAAACATGAACACCTACATACACACAAATACATACGCACACACACAAATACTCATACATATACACTATTGTTTGTATGATTATGTACAAATAAATATATTAATCAATCAAATTCCAGCATTGTCTGATTTTCATGTTTCATTTTTGTATATACAATTTTAGATATAATGTTACAGATTATAATACTGCAAGTACTTTCAGGATCTCCACAATCTTCATGTGTATCTAGTAGCAGCATCAACCAGCACTTGATACATCAATTGAAAATTGCAATGGAATGATTGAACGTGTCCTAAAGGTTGCGATATTTTCCTAAAGGCCGCAGCAAGTCGAAATTTACGATCAGTATTTTAACAAACAGCGTGTGGCTTAGACGTCACGGTTTGTTAAGTGTGCCATTAAAATTCACACTGCTTATTCATAGCAACATTGTAATCAATCAAAGTCGTCTGAAAGGCTTCGGCTACGTTCAGATATTGAGAAACGTCTGATGTTATATATAATGTATTCCTGCTTTAAATATTTTTTAATGAATGTACTAATTTTATCGACCCCGAAAGGATGGAAGTATATCTCGGTGGAATTTGAACTTAGGAGATAAAGACAGATGAAATACCGTAAAGAATTTTGCCCGGTGTGGTAACGATTCTGCCAGTTCGCCGCCTTATTACCATTTTATAATAATTCTGCTTCTCATTAGGTTAATTAGCTCGCCGGTAACGCTTTCACGGGATTAGAGAAAAAGAGGGAGAAAGAAAAGAGGGAGAGAGAAAGAGAGAGAGAGAGAGAGGGGGGGGGGGCGTCCATGATGGGAAGTAGAGGGAATGTAATCGTAACGCTTTCAAATGATTAGTTGAAAGAAAATAGGGGAGAAAGAAAAAAAGGATAAGGCGAAGAGTGAGACAGAAAGACAGAGAGAGGAAAAGAGTGTGGATATCGTGTGATAGGGGGAACGTGATATTTATTATGCGGTTAAAAAGGTTAGTTTAAGGTAGTTAAATAGCAGAGGGGTGATATTCTGATGGTGAGGTTAAAGAAAGGCAAAATGAGAGGTACGAGAAAGGAGGGGGAGAGATGAGGAGAGGGAGATGATGATGGTGATGACAGTGGTGGTGGTGGAGATGGTAGTGGTGGAGGTAGTGGTGGTGCGTGAAGATTGAAAAATGTATTTGTTTTTAAAATTGAACTAAATCTTTTATTATATCACACATCACTTAACACATGCGCATAAGTGTAATTCCGTGAAGTATTCACGCTTACTTACGTGGGAGATATATGCAATTGAACTAAATGTTGTATCATATGTACGGGATTATTTTTTTGTGTGTGAGTTTATGGGAAAAATGGAAAAAATAAGACTGAACATTTATTTTATGTGTGCTGTGTACTAAGTCTATAAAATTGTACATAAAGTATATAAAGTAATGATCGTATGCCAATCTCTTTCACTTTCCAATGAGCAGCAAATGAGTGACTATCTTTCTATACAGACACAACAGAGTCTACGCTTTCGGGTTTTTTTTTTATAAAGCTTTTAGAAATAACCCAATAGGTTTACCATTACTTCCGTAAAATCTTCAGTGTTCACGCTAGTTACTACTATTTGTACTATTACATGAGGCGGCGAACTGGCAGAATTGTTTACATGCCGGACAAAATGTCTTTTATGTCTTTTAGGGTTTTTGTTTGTTTTTGTGTGTTGTATCTCACCCATTGATATTGCCCTCCATATGTTGGACCCTTGTGGCCAATAAATGTAATAATAATAATAATAATAATAATAATAATAATAATAATAATAATAATAATAATAATAATAGCAATAATAATAATAACAACAATAACAATAATGATTGTAATGATGAGAAGAAGAAGAAGAAGAAGAAGAAGAAGAAGAAGAAGAAGAAGAAGAAGAAGAAGAAGAAGAAGAAGAAGAAGAAGAAGAAGAAGAAGAAGAAGAAGATGGCCAGGTGGCAGAATCCCCACAAGCCTTTCGCCCCTTAGCCTGTACGCTTGACGTGAGTCGGGCAGCGCTTGACGTAAGCTAGTGCCAGCTGACGTGCCAATTTCCTTAATGCCTTTCTCCTGTTGTCTGGGTTCCAGACCTGTCTTCTGCTAAGAAAAGTATACTGATCTAGATGGAAAGCCGATAAACACACACACGCGCACGCACGCACACACACACACACACACACACACACACACACACACACACACACACACACACACACACACACACACACACACACACAGTTTTCGGATATGTAAACTTGTACAAGTTTGTAGAAACGTAACAGCAAAGTTTCACTAAAATACAGAAAGATAACAAATGAATAAATAAATAAATAAAAGGAATATATAGAAAGATATAACCAAATAAAAAAAAGAAATTATTTGTGAGGAAGAAAGCGTAGAGAAGACAATGGATAGAAACGCAGCCGAATGTCTTCCGAAATAATATGACTAATGTTCCGCTTCTCTAGTTTCACTTTCTACTTTCACTTTCCTTGCACAGAGTAACTGAATACTGACTGCGTCTACTTGCAATTCGAATGTGTCACATTATACTCTCAAAATGGACGACCTAATCGACTTAATAACATATCATCTATCTCCCTTATGTTGCATCTTCTATCTTTCTTTGACCGAGCATGTGCGTAATTCTGCTACGTATGTTGAGATTAGGTCGTGTGTTGTATCTTTGTGTAAGTGTGTGTACATGTGTGTATGAGCTTGAATGTATCACTGTGATTGTATGTGTGTTATCGCCTGAAGGTCTACGTGTGAACGTAGATATGAATGTATATATTCTATGCTTGTATATATATCGAGGCATTGTTTGTGTTTACCTCCGTCATCTGAACTTGTATAATTTTTTTGCATGCGTGCTTATACATGAGATATGTGCCCATGTAAACGTGTGATGCATATGTGGAAGACACCTATTATGTAGCTTAATGTGCATCCAGCAACGTCAATAAACTGCAGTTCAAGCTTCAGTAGACATGACCATATTAGTAATGTCGATCATATATAGGCAGCGTCGAGCGAAACGCTTCTCTGCCTTTCGCCCATCGTCTGAGTTCAAATTCTGCCGAGGTCGACTTTGACTCTCAGTTTTTCGAGGTCGATAGAATAAGTACATGTTGAGTACTGGGAGTCGACCTAATCGACTCCACCTATGCCCCAAATTTTAGGCATCGTGCCTATTGTAAAAAGGATCCTTCTTCTTCTTCTTCTTCTTCTTCTTCTTCTTCTTCTTCTTCTTCTTCTTCTTCTTCTTATTATTATTATTATTATTATTATTATTATTATTATTATTATTATTATTATGTTTTTTTTCTTCTTTCTTCAAATTTTTTCCCATTTCTCGCCGAGTGTTTTCCGTACACCTAGGGCAGAGAAACGTTGTATGCATTCCCAATTTACACACGCAAATTCATAGGTAAAACCTGTATTTAAGAAAAAAAAAAAGAAATCATGAATGGATGTTGTTTTCACAGCGATAATGCTCTTCTTAGTACATGAGTCGTTCCAGTGAGCACGATTTTTTGCACCTCCTGTAGAGATGGTAAGCCTGGTATCATTTTCAAATAGATTTCAGTACCTTTTTTTATCATTCCTAGAGATCCTACAATCACTGGTATGGTAGTCGCCTTGAGGTGCCACATTTTTTCAATTTCTATTAGCAAGTCTATATATTTACTGATCTTGTCAAATTCTTTCGCCGCTATATTATGATCACAGGGCATACTCATGTCAATTAATAAACACGTCTTCTTCGTCTGATCTTTTATGATAATATCCGGTTTATTAGCTTTTATAGTCTTGTCGGTATGTACGGGGAAGTCCCAGAGAATCGATACATTTTCTCCCTCAGTCACAGCTTCAGGATGGTGTTTATACCATTTGTCAGCGCTTTTGATTTTATAATGCTGACATATTGTTCAGTGTAAATACTGGCCAACTCTGTCATGTCTTGCTTTATATTCTACAGGTGCTAACACTCTACACCCTGAGATTAGGTGGTCTATAGTTTCAATAGCATCGTTACAAAATCGGCATTTTGGGTCAACTCCATTTTTTATCACATTGGCTTGGTAGCTCCGGGTTAATAAGCTTTGGTCTTGAGCAGCCAATATGAAACTTTCACTCTCTGCTTTTAGCCCTGAACTTCGTAACCACTGATGCGTGCGTTTCTGGTCGACATCAGCTTGTTTGCTACGAGCCACATACTTGCCATGCAGAGGTTTCTGTTCCCATCTGCTAGCTAATTTTTCATGTGCTTTTGTCTTTGCAATTAATTTTATTTTCTTTGCAGCAGCAGTTGGCGCATTTCCTTCAACCTGATCAAGCTGGTGGGTATCTAAGAGTTCGGTAGCGAATTTTTTGCTCTCTTTCAGAATAGAGTGAAGTCTCTTCGGTCTTTCATGTTTTTCAACAAGTTTCAGCATCCAATCGTTGGTTGTTTCAAGGTATTTGGCCAGTCCGATTGTGGTGGTTTTGTACGTTAGTTCAAGCTGGATCAAGCCTCGACCTCCCTGAGCTCTGAGGAGGTAAAGACGATCCACGTCTGCCTTTGGATGGTGCATCTTATTACAAGTCAGTAGCTTGCGGGTTT
>NC_142947.1:32447821-32455321 GCF_046866305.1 Octopus bimaculoides | reverse complement strand
GAGCGCACGTGTGTGTTAACCAAAACAACGAACAACTGAATACTGCCACCGGTGTCCGGCATTATTTACCGTAACAATAATCTGCATTAGACATTTTATCAAATCAAAAAAACCAGAGTAATCATTTTAGCAGAAGACTCTAGCAGTAAAAACAGAATCTGTAAGTGCTAATGTTGTTTTAACAGCAGCAACTGCAGCTGCATTGGCTATTTCTGTTGCAACGGCACCAATTGCATGTGCGTCTTCTTTTTTTTTTTTGCAGGGACAATTATACCTGTTGTTGTAGTAATACTACCAGCAGTCACAACTAATACCACCACCAACACCATGAGCGCAGACAGCTGTAACGCCACGTTCACAAGTGCTGCTACTATCACCACTGCAACCAACGATTTTGCAAGTAAAAATAACCCCACCAGAAGATCTACAAACTCAAACTTTAATGACGTCTCAAACACAGACACTGACTTCAGCATTTTACATGTCTGTATTTGTATGTGGGTAAATGTGTAGTTGTGAATATGCTCGCGCGTATGCGTATGCAGCCATAAGAGCAGGTTTGCAGCATTTCATCTGTCTTTACATTCTAAGATCAAATTCTGCCAAGGTCGACTCTGCCTTTAGTTTTTTTCGGGTTCGATAAAATAAGTACCAGTTGAACACTGGAGATCGATGTAATCGACTTACCCCACCCTCAAAATTGCTGGCTTTGTGTCAAATTGGGAAACCAATATTTCACTGCCCCACAAAAAGCCGAGAGACCAAGTTATACATGCTTAATTTGTGTGGTTTCAGCACCTACGTTAGGTATTATATCACGTCATATCCATAAGTGTTTAAAGTAATGAGAAATAAATCATATTTTATTTCTCAACATAAACAGTCTAATTATTGGTTCAATTATTTTGTGTGTGAAAATTATTTCCTTTTCCTTTCTTCTAATTATTATACGCAAGTGACTCAAACCGTTATATTGTTTATACTTTTAGTGCTTCATATTTCATTCTTGTCCTATATCTAAAAACTGCCTGTTTCTGAATCTTGTACGTCATCAGTAAAGAGTAATAGCACAACAGATTGCTAGTTATTCATACATATTATATTCCCTTGTGTTCAGGGTATTTGTTTTGACAATGAATGCATTGCTTAGCAGTAGTATTTCCGTATCTTGCGTACATGAGCAAATAGGTGCATTTTGTTAAATCGTTTACTTCATTTTATTCTTGCAAAATCATTCCCTAGGCACATATAGTTATAGGCATTGTCTTGTTTTCATTCTTCACGTACTTGATACCTCTGTTACATAATATTTGGGTATTTGATAAGGATAATATGACAGTTAGGAAACTGAATGTTAATGAAAGAGAAAATGTTACTATTAAAAACAATATAAAATAATAACTACTAATTTATGCAATACAGACGACTTTTTGTGGGAGAAATCACACACAGTATATATATGTATGTATCTATATATATGTGTGTATACATATATGTGTGTGTGTGCGTATGTATATATATATATATATATATGTATGCAAGTGCGTATATATATATATATATATATATATATATATATATATATATATATATATATATATATATATATATATATATATATATATATATATATATATATATATATGTATATAGGAGCGGCTGTGTGGTAAGTCGCTTGCTTACCAACCGCATGGTCCCGGGTTCAGTCCCACTGCGTGGCATCTTGGGCAAGTGTCTTCTACTATAGCCTCGGACCGACCAAAGCCTTGTGAGTGGATTTGGTAGACGGAAAACTGAAAGAAGCCCGCCGTATATATGTATATATATATATATACATGTATGTGTATGTGTTTGTGTGTGTGTGTGTTTGTCCTCCCAACATCGCTTGACAACCGATGCTGGTGTGTTTATGTCCCCGTAACTTAGCGGTTCGGCAAAAGAGACCGATAGAATAAGTACTAGGCTTCTAAAGAATAAGTCCTGGGGTCGATTTGCTCGACTAAAGGCGGTGCTCCAGCATGGCCACAGTCAAAAGACTGAAACAAGTAAAAGAGTAAAAGAGTAAAGAGTATATGCACGTATGTATTTGCATGTATATATATATATATATATATATATATATATAGATCGCACGCCACTATTCCTTTTTCTATTTTCTCTCCCTGTCGAAGAGCGTAAGCTCGAAACGTGGAAGACTTTCTCACTTCCCGAGCGTTAAGCTAATACATCTGTCTGTTGTTTACACACCCGTCTTCGTCCTTAGTTTTTTTGTTCTGTAAATTCTCATTGTATATATATATATATATATATATATATATATATATGTGTGTGTGCGTGTGTGTGTGTGTGTGTGTGTGTGTGTGTGTGTGTGTGTATTATGTATGCATGCATGTATGAATGTATTTACACACACACACACTCACACACACGCACACACACACATATATATATATATATATACAAACTGTCATGTATAAGAAATATTATGGCACGTAACGTTTTATCTGATGTATCTATTGATAAGAGAAACTAATAACAAACATTTCTGTAATGTGTAGCGTAAATACACATTAATAAATGTTTAAAATAAAATGTTTCGTTTTAATTTTTGCAATGGCATTAAAGGATAGATTAGCCTGACTGGTTTCGACACTAATCGATTCTCCATCAGAGATCGTGTATTCACTCCGCTTTTGCATTGTTTATCATGAGATAAGCATTAACATTCATTTCAGAACATGAAGCAAATTACGTAGAATATATTAATTTATACAACCACAAACGCCTACATACCAACATACAAACACACAGACAAGCGTGCGCACACCGGGATATGAATATATCGAAATGAGCCTTTCCCCTCTCCAACATGAAGGCCCTGTGATGAGGGTCCCATGGACACTGCCACCCTTTTCTCATAATTATACGCTTTTGTGTATGTGTTATTGTGTGTGTGTATGTTTATATATGTAAAATATATATGTATACACACATAAACACACATATATATATATACATATATATACATACACACACACACACACACACACACACACACATATATATATATATATATATATATATATATACATATATATATATATATATATATATATATATATATATATATATATATATATATATATATATATATATATATATATATATATATATATATATATATATATATATAATCATAAATATACAGGGATTAGCAGGAGTTGCTTCTCCAGCATACTGAAAATTTCGCCATAAATATCGCCATCCGTTAGAGAAAAAAATTTGTAGTTTGGAATCAGTAGTTTTTTGACTGCTATTTCTAAATTTTCAGTATGTTGGAGAAGTAACTCCTGCTAATCCCTGTATATTTATGATTATAAATGGTTTTACCGATAAAGGTTTTTTTCTTCCTGAACTACTTGGCAAAATTGTTAATTATTAAATTTATTACTAATTGACGATTCCCTGCCCTATATCTGTATTTATATTGATGCCTCTAATTGGATGGTTAAACTGTAACCCTTTATACGGGACTTTTTTATGCGGGACTATTTATGGCGCACATGGAATAGATTCTTTGGAGTGAAGTGTTTGAACTCACTAGCCGATAAATTTCGTAAGTGCATTCCTCATGTGGTTTTGATGTTCGCACGGTTAAAATTCCCATGAGTTATATAGACACTTTCGGAATTATTCGAATATTGGGCTGAAGATCGGAATAGAGTACCTTCATACTCTTAACCGTGAAACGTCGTACTCAATTAACTAAAGGCAGGTTTGTTTTTGCTTTTCTCTTCTGTTTTTTGTTCTGTGTGTGCCATAAATATCGCCATCCGTTAGAGAAAAAATTTGTAGTTTGGAATCAGCAGTTCTTTGACTGCTATTTCTAAATTCTCAGTATGTTGGAGAAGCAACTCCTGCTAACCCCTGTATATTTATGATTATAAATGGTTTTACCGATAAAGGTTTTTTCATACTGAACTACTTGGCAAAATTGTTAATTATTAATTTTATTACTAATTGACGATTCCCTGCCCTATATCTGTATATGTATATTTATATATATATATATATATATATATATATATATATATATATATATATATATATATATATATATATATATATATATATATATATATATATATATATACATATACACATGCATGTGCATATCTGTGTGTACGTGTTCGTGTTTATAGGCCAGCATATATGCGTACCTACAAGATGTTCAAAAACATATACACACAAACAAAATTGCTTCGATATCAACACCTCTTCTATGCGTAAGACAACCAACAACCAACAAAGAACAAGAAATTCTACGACTATTTCATCAAGCAGACTAGCATAACAAATGATGATTAAACGTTATTAGATAAATGAAGATGCGATGCACTATGTCCTATGTACTGTCTGCCTGATTTAATAGCCAGCAAGAGCCACCCACTCAAACTCACTCCGTGAGATACATACGGCCACGTATGTATACGTATATGCACGGACGTAGATGCGCACTTCCGCGCGCACACACACACACAAATATATGATTATGCGAGTCAATACACATAAACGCACAAACACTCATATTACACAAAGGCAAAGAGCTACACGCAAAAAGGGAAGCAGTTTCTTGCAAGTAAGCAAGCTGGAGGTTTGAATTCAATTAGATACACTTAGTTGCCACGCTGTTTCAAGTACAAGCTAGTATATCATGCTAATTGCTATCACCGTCCTGCACGGATATATTTCCAACATAAAATAAAATGAACGTACCACTGCCTACCTCACACCTCTCTATCTCTGATATTATATAACCTTAATCATTTAATCGAGAGAGGCGCAGAGACAGAGAGAGGGAGGGAGAGTGAGAGTGGAAGAAGGAGAGAGAAGGTTAACAAGGAGTTACGCTAGCATCAGTACAATTCGACACAAACTGTTTGTTGTTGGTGTGGAGTTGTTGGTGGTTTGGCGTCGTTGTTGGTGGTATGGGGTTAGTGGTGTAACATTTTTGGTGGTGTGGGGTTGTTGATGGTGTGGCGTTGTTGGTGTGGCGGTGTTGTTGGTGTGGCGTTGTTGTTAGTGTGGCGTTGTTGTTGCTATGACATTGTTGCTGGTGTGGTGTTGGTATGACGTTGTTATTGTTGGTGTGGTGTTGTTGTTGGTAGTGTTATTGCTGTTGGTGTGCTGCCGTGGTTAGCGTGCAGTGAAGCCATATTTACTGCGGCTTCGTTGTTATATAGGTCTTTACATTCTATGCCATGTTGCGTGTTAGGTACGTGCAACTTTGGAAAATAGCCTGGTAGTGATGTTGTGCTAAATTGTAGTTCATGCATTACTCTGTCGGTGTACTTGCTATATAAAAGTATATATACAAAAGTATATCCGTTTAATAATTGTCAGGTACTATCTATTTATCTATCTATCTATCTATATATTTATCTATCTATCTGTCTGTCTGTCTGTCTGTTTGTTTGTATGTCTGTCTGTCTGTCTATCTGTCTGTATCTGTCTGTCTGTCTGTCTCTCTCTCTCTCTCTCTCTCTCTCTCTCTCTCTCTCTCTCTCTCTCTCTCTCTCTCTTTCTGTATATATGTGCGTGTGAGTGTGTTTGTGTGATTATAGTTTGAAACATGCACAAAAGTCATTTAGACAAAATAGCCTGCTGTTAACATTGCTCAGAAGATGTTGAAGATGCTAACAATAGCCTCAGGGTGTTTACGACCTACTATTTCGTTAACAATAATAGTTTCATGATATATTCGTGATTCGAATATGTTACTTCTATTGCATTAAACATATATGTGTACACACACACACACGCACGCACACACACATACACAATAGGGCAAAAAGAAGAAACGTTACTCAGGACATGCGTATATACAGGTTTTTATATTTAAATGATAGAAGTTATTCAGGGAGCAAGAGTTTCGGACATGATACTGATGTAAGTTTTGATAAATGACATGTACGAAACTTTTCACCTCTGAATCACTTTTGCAACTTTCTGTTAGACGAAAATCAAAATTAAATTCTGTCTCCTCTTACAGGTTTAAGTAATTTTACGACTCAAATGGGACATAAAATTCCTCTTTGTTTCACTTCTGTCGAATGAATATTCACATGTTTCCATCACTGTGTTATATATTTATTCCTTCCTTTTTCCGTAAAATTTTATCCATGATACTGTTCCGACATAGTTACTATGCACAATTAATCTTTTGACACCACCCGAAGGTGTTCGAAACCACGTTAAATATTTTGTTGACGTTACATCTCGCTGTCCTGTTTTGTAAATTTCGCGAGTTCATGCCGGTTTGGTGTTTTTCATACTTTGGCTTATAGGAGCTTTTTAAAGCTCATCGACATGCACAGATATATATTCTTTTCTACTCAAGGTAAAAGGCCCGAATTTTTTTTTGGGGGGGGGGGGGTAGTCGATTAGATCGCCCCCAATACGCAAATGATACTTAAATTATCGAACCCGAAAGGATGAAAGGCAAAGTTGACCTCGACGGAATTTGAACTCAGAACGTTAAGACAAGAAATACTGCTAAGCCTTTGGCCCGGCGTGCTAACGTTTCTACCAGCTCGCCGCCTTGCGCACAAATATATATTCTTTTCTACTCTGGGCACAAGGAAAGAAATTTTGGTGGGAGGAGGCCAGTCGATTGGATCGACCTCAGTATGCAACTGGTATTTAATTTATAGACCCGGAAAGGATGAAAGGCAAAGTCGACCTCGGCGAAATTTGAACTCAGTGCACAAATATATATTTTTTCTACTCTGGGCACAGGACCCGAAATTTTGGGGGAGGAACCAGTCGATTAGATCGACCCCAGCATATGTATGTATGTATGTATGTATGTATGTATGTATGTATGTATACAGAGCAAATAATTCAGGAGAAAATATTTGCGAAGATATTGATTCTATCATTGTCTAGTGTAACAACTAAAAAATGGTAATTACAAAATCAATAATATAGGAGATTGCGGGTCCAAAAAAGCATTAAATAGCTGGAGGATTAAAAGGATTTAAACGACGTACTAAGTATGTCTACCTGTTGGAAATAACAGACAAAATTCTTATTTAAATCGCCAAAATACACAGATAATAACTGCAGAAATTAACCGTCCGAAGGCAAACGGGCTAAGACAATCTCTCAGCACACATTCAAGTATTTGGACTCACGTGGACCGGTTTCTGGACTGGCATTATAGCCTCACCTTTCTCAGCACGCGTTACCATGATGGAGAGCCCCAACCTGATACGTTGAAGTCTGTGCTGCAGAGTATATACCCACGCGGATCATTAACATACTAGCTAACCACTCCAACATAAATGCATCATTCAAAATACGGCCTGGATTTATCTGGGATTATACCTAAGTGCTTACACCTTCACGGAAGTACGGAACAACTGCCATCCCCGCTGGAAAAGTATGAAATGTGAACTTCATTCTCCTGCCTGTATTCTTCTATCTAATTTTAATCTT
>NC_142947.1:32435321-32442821 GCF_046866305.1 Octopus bimaculoides | reverse complement strand
TATATATGTATATCTACATATATATATACATATATATATATATATATATATATATATATATATATATATATATATATATATATATATATATATATATATATATATATATATATATGTATATCTACATATATATATACATATATATATATATATATATATATATATATATATATATATATATAGAGAGAGAGAGAGAGAGAGAGAGAGAGAGAGAGAGAGAGAGAAAGAGAGAGAGAAATGGATAGATACATACTTACATACATACATACATTTATATGTATATGTGTGTGTGTGTGTGTGTGTGTGTGTGTGTGTGTGTGTGCGTGTGTGTGTATTTATATACCTGCCTTCCCACATACACACATATATATATATATCAATTGAGACATGGCTTCACTGTGGCGCCAACTGTCGGGTTCCAGTTTCTTGTGTTCCTGAAAGATTATTGATGGCGACCAAGAGACTTTATCTATAAACGGGAAAGTTACTGGAGGCAATGCATTGAAGTTTTTGTCAGTTACCAATGAATGTATAACAAATGAGTGAATAAGCTGCTCGCCGCGCACTGGGTAGTGTTCTATTTCATTATGCCTGGGAAGACATGTGTAGCGTATATATTTCTGTATATTTGTGTGTATGCATTTGTGCATGTGAAATGTGTGCACAGATAAAGAGATACATAGATGATAGGTAAAAAGAGTGAAAGAAAGAAAGAGAGAAATAAATAAGGAAAAAAGAAAAAAGGAAAACTAGATAGATAGATAGATAAATAGATAGATAGATAGATAGATTAGGCAGCTAGGTAGGTAGGTAGGCAGATAGATAGATAGATAGATAGATAGATAGATAGATAGATAGATAGATAGATAGATAGATAGATAGATAGTAGAGAGATCAATAGAGCCATACGTACATACATGGGTGTATACATAATCATTTGTAAGACAAGTTGTATTCAGTTTCATTTAGTATTATTCATGCTGTTAGACGAAGTTTGTTAAGTTCGCTGATTGCTGGTAACAATATTGGATGGATTGATATTATTCATTGGTATTGGAATGGTGATCCGCTAAAACAGCAAAGTTTCAATCTGATTTTCGAGATTTACCACCAATGCACATGAATTCATTAGCTCCGAACAGTTGCCAACCATCCTTGAACAGAATGCTTTGGGTGTATATCTGAATAATGACGTCCTGTCTTACGGTGAGTCTCGGAAAGACACACATATTTAGAAATGGAACACTTTTGGCAAATATCTGTTTAATAAAAACTGAGCTAGAGTTTAAAAAAACATTAAAAGTTTGGACTTGTTAAATTTTTAGTCCTACAAAATTTAAACCTGAAACAAAGATGAACCTTTTGTTTAGATCTATTATTCTTCTTGTAACCATGTTTTATTTTCCAAACGGGAGTAGAGTGAGGGTACAATTTGACGATTTGATGAAGGTATGGTTTCTAATTCTGGCCAGTCGACTGGCTACATACAGGCTTTATCGCTGATTTACATAGAAGTGGTTTTCCGACTATAAAGCCTCGACCATATGTGTCTACTAAATAAGAGATGATCTGATGCTAAACAACAACTACTGTAAGAACTACACCAATAAAAGCAACACTACTACTTTTACTGTGCTGCATCTTTCAACTTTCTCTTCAATCAATTGTTTTCTCATAGATCCCACACATAAAATCAGACGTTCATCATTTTCCTACAATTCTGGGTAATTTGTTCAGTCTTACGTTGTCTGCTGACAAGAAAAACTCAGCATGATTTCTCATTTAATGATTCATCTTTTCGTTTCTACAACTGAAATTCTCTGGCAGTCCTTATAAACGGCACGGTCTGTGATTTATTTATCAATATTGTCGAGCAGAAGTTGAAGCTTGGCCATCGCTTGTATCAATGATTTTCGTCGCAATTAAGTTCTTCGGATATAATATAACAATTTAATATAAATAACACGATAACAGAAAGATATAGAACGAGTCAATACCAATAAGAGACAATTTACAATTGTTACATGCGCGTATATGTGCGTGTGTTTTTATATTTTTATATATGTATGAATGTATGTATATATGTATGTATATGTGTGTGTATACATATACAAGCATACATACATATATACATACATACATCACTATTTGTACTTGTATACAGTATGTTGTTATACAAAACTGATCACAATGCGCTTTACCCATAGTTGCAGTATTCCAATGATGCCAACCCATCGGTTAAGAGGGAAGACCAAAATTCTCACTGAACGGAGCACAAATCTGTTGTAGAGTTACCTAGCTGCAGTTGTGTGGCTGGAAGCAAACCTGACATTTTGCTCAAGAACCCAGCACACACCCGGTTTGGGAATCGAAACTAAGTTCTTGCGATAGTGAGAGAGTGCAACACCCTAACAACTAGGTCACGAACGTGCACACACACACACACACACGCGCGCGCAGATATACAATGAGTTTCTTCCACTTTGCATTAATCAAATCCACTCACAAGGTTTCTTTCGACCCGAGGGTATAGAAGATAATTACTTTAGTGCCATGCAGTGGGACTGAACTCGAAGTCATGTGATTGGAAATCTCACACAGCCACACCTGCACGCAAAAATTAAAAAGTTTTCCCTGAACTTCTAGCGTCGACCCAAATGCAACATCCTTAGGGGTTAGATTAAGATAAATTTATTTCAGTCGCATTTAATTAATCGGCCACGAATGATAAGAATGGAAGTCGACCACGATGACATTTGAACTGAGGAAGTTAGTATCAAACAAGGAATTATTTTATCTAAGACAAATTCATTAAATATTCACAAGCAAACACGTATCAGTGTGGTTTATCCCATTCGGAAGGGCACCACATATTCCTTCTGTTTCTTTTTGTATTTATTCAGTTGTCAAATTACTGAACTGTAATCCAGAAACGCGCACTGACACACACTCACAAGCACGCGAACACATTCGCAAACACTTATAATGTGTGTGTGTATGTATATGTATAAATAGACAGACAGACCGACAGACAGACAGACAGACAGACAGATAGATAGATAGATAGATAGATAGATAGATACATACATACATACATACATACATACATACATACATGCATATGGTTGTATATGTTCTCTTTCATTTTTTCGCATTTGAAGTCTTCTTATAAGGCATCAGACTGTTTTTAACAAAGATACAATTCTAGGTCGTAATTTAGATAGCAAAGCGATTTTGCACTAGAGAAATATCTACTATTTATAAGTAATGTACGTAGCTGTGTGAGCGCCCAAGTGATAACATGAGAATGCTCAAGATTTTAGAACAAATCAAACAGCTAACACCTGAGATTCTTAACCGGACAACCAATTCAACATTAAAGTGTATATATATATATATATATATATATATATATATATATATATATATATATATATATATATATATATATATATATATATATACATACACACATATATATATATATACATATATATATACATACACACATATACATACATGCAAACATATGTATATATATATATATATATATATATATATATATATATGTATATATGAATTACGATATTAAAAATTTGATATATATAAGATACTGCAAAATAAATTATTATTGACAATATTATCGATATTGGATTTTCAATTTTAAGTTGGTGTGAATTTTTCACACGATTTCTTCATTTAACTTTTCGTATTAACTTTTCACATCATTATTCTACTTTTTTGTGTGTGTTGGGAGAGGGAAAGGAAATTATATAGAAGTACATTTTTCAAATAAATAAAAAAAGATTATCTAATAAATATTTAGAGAGAGATTGATCTAAAAAATATTGATTGTATACATATTACCATATGGAGAAAACTTTGGAGAACGACATAGATATATAATCAATTCAATATAATGACTCCAACACTTGTTTATATTTTAATAAACTCATGAGGAATTGAAATGCTTAGTTGTACTGCGAAACTCTGCATTAGTTCTAACTGAGCAATGTAGAAACACAATTGCTAACTACTACATCACGGCTGGCATTTGAACAGTGAACAGCCAAAGAAAGAAGAATCAATCGTCTAGAAATTGTAACCTCCTATCCCTAAAATCAAATCCAACCGTTTTAGAAAAAAAGTAAGTACAAGCAATCTAACTACTAATATTGGCACAATGTCACACGCGCACGCACGCACACACATACACAAACACACACACACACACACACACACACACACAAACACACTCACACACACACACACATGCGTGGGTGGGCTGCGAGATTCATAGGCTGGCTATGAAAGATTGACGCTAGAGCTGTGAAATCTTGCATACATCTCGAATTGTCTTTAATGAATGCAAGGTAAAATGACATTTGACTGTTCAAATAAAGACTTCGAAAGTAATTTTAGCAACTTTTCTTGAAAATGGACAAAATTTGATATCATGGTACTATTCAGAACCAGCAGAAAAAGAGCTTAGCCCCCAACAACATCCATACTGACATGCTTGCTACATTAGTGGATGACGCTCCATCATTATCAACAGTGCGGCAGAACTTAGGAAGGGAAGGTTAGAGTCTTGAACGTAAACTTAGATCTGGACGTCCTGCAACTGCCACCACCGAGGAAAACATTGATTGTGTTCACAACAAGCTGATAGATGACAAGAGATTGACTATAAATCAAATATCCAATGCTATTAGCATATTCTGTCAGAGATTTGATAACTTAGCATGATGAACGTTATTGCTCGGTGGATGTTATCTACTGATACCCGATTAAAAGTATACTTGGCTGATCATAAAATTTGACAACATTTGAGCCAAATCCAGTTGTTTCCTTGAATATTCACTAACCTAGGATAAGTATTGGGTTCATCATATTGGGCTGAAGACAAAGACAATCCATGCAGGGGAAAGGCCCTTCCTCGCCTGCTCTAAAGAAGGCCAAGATCGTTTCATCTACAGGGAAGTTATTAGCCTCAGTTTCTTAGGATGCAAATGGTATTGTTTACTGTCTATCTTCAAAAGAGCTACTACATCGATCGAAAGTACTATGCTAAATTGCTGAAACAGTTACAACAGGCTCTCGTAACCAAACGCCCAGGGAAACTGATGAAATGGTTATCGTTTCATCAAAACAATTCTCCAGCACAAGAGTCCTTGGTTTCAATGGTAGCTGCGCGTGACTGTAGATTTGAACTGGTTGATTACCGTCCATATCCTGCTAATATAGCCCTGTCTGAGTATCGTCTGTTCTCCAACGTAAAAAATACTTGGGTGGAAACCAATACCACAGTGATGACGTCATATCTGCTGTTGATGACGTTTTTTTTTCTTTTAGCTACAGGCCGAAAATTTATTTGCCAATAGGATCCAAACGCTGCAACACCGATGGAAGAAGTGTGTGAAAGAGTCTATGTTGGTCACAATCTGTGAGAGTGATTTTGTCAGCTTATGAACTTTTCAGCTGAGCCTCGTGCATGGATATATGGATATATGGATATATATATATTAGATAATAAAACAAATGGTTTATACCTGGTAGCACGTTCACTTTCAAAGTATCCTTATGTATCTGATTAATGAGAAGCGGAAGATGGAAGATACGAGAATTTTTATTAATGGCAATTGTTTCGACATATCTAGCATCGATCACTCACGGGTTGGATACTTAATAACTGATTCAGAAGCACCCGACGTTGCAGATGTATCTCATCGGGTAATAAATAGATATAACTCGTTAAAATAACAGCTCTACAATATATCTTCTCAGTTCGTGTAAAGAGAAGCAGCAAATTAAAGAATATAGCATCATTTATATAGAAGATCGTTAATCAAATGACAGATACAAAAAAGAAACAAACACACAATACAGCGAAAAAGTATTAAGCATAACCGCTGCCGGATATGAAAGTATAAACGCCCCCTCGAAGGTTGTAGGGTGCATGTAATAGTAGTAGGCATCCGTCTTTCTCGAGAGACCATGGATCTGCTCCTGAAGAATTCGTGTCAGCTGCTGATGGTGGAGCAGCGTTTGTTGTGGCTGTACAGGCCCACACGGGAGTAGCATCCATGCATAAAGCGACTGCATTGGAAGGTGTTCTCTGCTAGTGTTGCAGTGTTTTCCTTCCGTCAAGTGCGATTTTCTTTGGAGGCGAATTCCTATTTTTCTTCCGCTCACCTCATCCCATTTCGCAGTGTTTGTCTCCAGTGCGGGCGATCTTTTGCAGCCTCTTCCCATCTAAGGCCTTTCAGATCAAGTAATTTCACATCACTCTTACAGGCGTCCTTGAAGCGAAGATGAGGTCATGCTCGTGCTCTTGTGCCGGTGGCCAATTCCCCATACAGGAGGTCTTTTGGGATCCTGCACTCGCTCATACAAGCATCCACGAAGATGTAAGCATAGACACACGCGTGATTTAACGCACATATGTTCAAATAGCAAATTAAAGAACTGCTTGGTGTTTATAAGAACAGAGAGTTTAGAGCTAAATGTAATTCATCCATGTCTTAAGGTGAATTATGTTAACAGTTACTCAAACTCATTCCTATTGCATTGTGCAAAAGTGCATTTATACGAATTTAAGCATCTGGTCCACAGAATAGACAGGGATTCCTCGGAGCGAGGTCGGCATCTCCTGGAAATGATTTTATATATTGCGTGCCTGACTATGGACCAAGTTATTTTATACTTTCTTTTATCTTCCTTAGATCACCATACAAAGATATTGACTCTCACTTATCGATTTTCTTGAAGCTGGAAACATCGTTGCGATAACGATTCTTTCTTGCATCTGTCATTTTATTATTGATCTTCTATATAAAAAAGCTATATCCTTTAATTTGCTGCTTTTCTTTACTCGAACTGAGAAGATACTTTGCGGAATTGTTATTTTGAAGAGTTTAAAGAGACACATCTGCACCGTCGAATGCTCCTGAAAAAGTTGCTAAGTGTTCAAAACGTGAGGGATCGATGGTAGGTGGGTCGAAACAATTGTAGTGATTAACAAAAATTTTCGTATCTTCCATCCCTCATTAACCATATATGTGTATGCCGGGAACCCTCACTATGACTAAAACCCTATGAAAGAGATGGACTTCAGAAGAAAAAATATCGTGTCTGACAAACGGAGGCCAAACATACTCAGTTTGCAGGTGGCGCTCTCATGTCGCGTGTCTGCACATCATCCAGCCTTCCTGATAGCACTGGTAGCAAACGGATCACCTGACAAGTAGAACTCATCCTTTTCACATAAAGCGAAAGAACAGTTTTTAAGGACGGTGGCTGAGGCCAAGCATGACTGGCAGGTGCTAAATTCTGTCGGAAACGATGCAGACATTCGCCAACACTGATCAGCCTTTCAGAAATGCAAATACAACGACTTCCCAGATTTATCTATCATCTCCTCCTATTCCTTAAAAATAGTGTCGACATAGCTCTTTCATAGTCTGAACCCTCGTAGGGGTTTTACGTTCTGCAGAAAAG
>NC_142947.1:32425321-32427821 GCF_046866305.1 Octopus bimaculoides | reverse complement strand
ATCAGTACCAGCTGAGCACCGGACTGGAGTCGAAGTACTCGACCACCCCTCACATTTAAGCCTTGTGCACGTAGTAGAAATGAATGTTTAAGACAGCAGTAAATGATTGACTAATGATTTATATGCCATTTGTTGTGCTAGGTCGAACTAGAGGCTCAGATGATCTGCGACAGGAAATTCCTACTTCTATCTACATTACACCTCACTGAAGTATTGAAGAGTCTTCAATGTCGTTTAATATAATCCTAAAATGAAATTTATCATTTAATATATACTAGAACCCAGTTTATGATATGACATATCTACAATATATTCCAATTTTCATATAATATATATATTGCTCTTAGTGGTGATCTTTAGCAACAGGTCAGGCCAGGTACAACAGACATATAAAGTAAGGCATTCCTGCCTTTATCATTCCGACTTTTGTTCAGCATTACATTATACAATATTTCATTTTTTTTTTTGACGATGCTTAGGTGTATTATAAAATCGATTTGCTGCTTTAACTAGTAGTTTGGTTAAGTACATTCATTGCAGAAGTATAGTTATCTAGCACACTCTCACAGAAAACATAAGTATATATGTATTCCTCTCTGGCTGCATTTCCTCTTTCTTTCTTTCTCTCTCCCTTCGTTTCTCTCTGTATATATACATGTATGTGTGCGTGTATTTGTATGCATATATGTATGTATATATCTACAAATCTGTATTTTTGTAAGTATGTAAATATATTATGTGTGTATGTATATATATATATATATATAGATAGATAGATTTACATATATACATGCATATATAAATATACAGGCTCGCCTATGCATTAGTATGAAATACAACTGGTTCCATGATATATCTAGATCCTTATCTTTCTAGCCTTATGTCAGTCTGTTTGCTTATTTACGTGCGTATGTGCGCATGTGTATGTAGATATGAGTGCGTGCATGCTTGCGTTTCTGTGTGTGTGTGTGTGTGTGTGTGTGTGTGTGTGTGTGTGTGTGTGTGTGTGTGTGTGTGTGTGCGTGTGTGCGTGTGTGTGTTTGTGTGTGTGTGTGAGTGAGTGTGTGTGTATTCGCCTGTGTGTTTGTGATCGTTCATTACAGCAGTTTTGACCAAAGGCTACAGAATAAGAAGTCGATGCACATTTTAGTAGAGTAAATCAAATTTTATGGAATTTGTGTTGACTAATGTACTTCTGTTTCGCTTGACTTGGTTTTTCGGATCACTGGCCATCGGTTTAAATTGACTAAAAGTCTACAAAATGATGGGAAAACATGACGAAAAGAGACGGAGTAGATATTTGTGCTTTGTTCTACTTTTCTCACCAATGCATACCTATTAACCCTTATGTTAACCTATACATCTGTTCATCAATGTGTGAGTGAGACTTTCCATATATCTATATAACTATGATTTTGTATGTAGGTGTATAAGCACATATATTCGCATTAGTGTTTGTTAATGTTTTTCTATTTGTATATATGCATGTTCGTACGCTTTCTATGAATGTTACCTTGCATTGGAAGTAGTTTAGAACTTGAATGCCATGATTTACTACAATATAAATGTTCAAAACGTTGCAAGTGTTTTCTCCGGCCGACCAAAACCTTGTTAGTGGATTTGGGAGGCTGTCACTGAATTTACAATGGCAATGGATAGGAATATGTATATCAAAGGAGTTGTGATGACGTAATATCTGTAGACAGAATGGTGGAAAATGTGATGAAAAATGTTGGATGACACAGCTGGAAAGTTAGTATGTTCAAAAGGATTTATTTCTTAAATTCTAAGTGCGTTTGTATACTATGCTACTTCAATTATTTTACTACATGTTCGGTTAAGAAATCAAATAATCTTGAATATTTTATGTGTGCAACAAGATAAAATGAATATGATGAGGGAGGAGAGGTAGTTTGGCAATATTTTATTTCAAACGTCTCAGATGTGCAATGGTGATACAGACTATGATTTGACTAGAGATTTTAAATTTGAAGTGATATTCTATCTTTTATTTTTTACTGGAATTAATCATTGCTGAGAGAGGAAGAGAGAGAGAGAAAGAGTGAGAGAACGGAAGAGAGACACACAGAGATTATAGTAGAAAGCACTTGCGCAAGATGCTACGTTGTGTTATTGAACCCTGAAGTGTGTGGTTGGGAAGCAAGCTTCTTACTATACAGTCACGACTACGCCTATAAAACATAGTCGGTTGTTTTTTGTTAGATAATATGTCAATTTCTAGACAACATTTTAGAGAGACTTTTGTGAAATTTATATTTATATTCATTACATCAGAATTTGGACATATAAGTCAAATATGTGCCCAAGGTGTGCAGTCAGATATCAACTACAGCATGAACAATATTTTCAACTAAGCATTTGAGTTTCGAGATAACTAAGTGGTTCTAATGAAATTGTAACTGTTTGCTGTTGGACGTGGTTGCAATTTGAATTGGTTGAATCATCCTGAGATTTGTGAAAGCAGATTGGATGAGTAAAT
>NC_142947.1:32420321-32422821 GCF_046866305.1 Octopus bimaculoides | reverse complement strand
TGTTCACACAAACACACACACCCACACACAAACACACATTCACACATCTATATATGCATATATATATATACACGCATATATATGCACATATATATATACATATATATATATATGTACATATATATATATATATATATATATATATATATATATATATATATATATATATATATATACATATACGTACATATATATGTATACATATAAGTACATCTATCTACATATACGTACACAGACACACACGCATACACACACACACATACACACACACACATATATATATATATGCGTGTGTCTGTGTGTGTGTGCGTGCGTGTATACGAGCAGTTTCCTGGTTCTGCAGTGTCAATGTTATTTAATCTTGCGTTTACATCTTCCATCCTATATTTTTCAGGAATTCTTTACCAATTTTTAAAAATAAATTTTCACGTCTATTGTTAGAATTGTCTATTTATATATTCCTTCTCGAACTTCTGTTTTCTCACTTTTGTCATATATATATATATATATGTATATATGTATGTATGTATGTATGTATAGTTATATATCTGTCATTAATATGTGTGTGCGTTTGCATGTGTGTATATATATATATATATATATATATATATATATATATGTGTATATATATATATATCTATATATATATATATATATATATATATATATATATATATATATATATATATATATATATTTATGTATGTATGTATGCAAATTTTATTTGTTTAATTTTATTTTGATATCACTTCTTCTACTATATCTTTAACACGCCAAATAGCATTCGCTTGGTTCATTGCTAAAACTTATCACTCACACGACTCGGTAATTCCATTTGGAGGAACATTAAACCAGATTTGAAAAACCCCATTTCTTTGCCATAATGACATTATATAATTTTATTGTTGAATGAAGTCTGCATGAATGATGTGTATGCATGTGGGTATGCAGGCACTTGTATATATATATGTATGTGTGTGTGTCTGTGTATGAGAGTGTGTGTATGTACGCATATGCATATATATATTTATATATGCATAAATATATATCTATACATTATATATATTCATATATATACTCTCTTTTTCTTTTTATACGTATATATATATATATATATACATATACATACATATATATGTGTTTATATATACACACAAACAGACGCATATATATAGTTATATATACAATTGTATATATATATATATATATATATACATATATGTATATATAGGTAGATGGAGAGGTAAAGAAACAGATGATACACCGATATATCAAGAGTTGCATATAAGGAAATGCAAACGCATACAATCCTCTACATCATCTCCATGCATATCCATACATATATTTATATACACAGAGACGTATAATACGAGTACTATATACATGTATGTGTATATATATATATATGTGTGTATGTGTGTGTGTGTGTGTGAATATGCACATATTACTACAAATATATATATATATATATATATATATATATATATATATATTTGTTGTAATATGCGCATACACAAAGTCATAAAAGGAAATACATGTATGTATTTACGTGTATATCTATATGTGTACGCAGGAATGAACATGCATATATATATATCTGTGCGAATGTGAGCTTCTGTGTCTGTGTGTATGTATGTATGTATGTATGTATGTATGTATGTATGTATGTACTGTCTTACAGTAAAAATGTGTTCGTGTATCGGAATGTTCCAGTATTTCATTCCTGTATATGAACGAGTTTGTGACATGGTACTTTCTTAATACTTTAAATGCGTATGTGTGTGAGTGTGTGAGTGTGAGAGAGCGTGCGCGCGTATTCCTTTGTACGCGTGCGTGTTCTCGCGTGCCTGTCTTAATGCTTGTGCGTGTGCATGATAGCGGACGCTTGCGTGTGTATATTTATTTACACTTTCTTATAACGTATAAAGCGTGTCGCTCACGTTCGTGAAGATTATTTCACTCTGTGGTTGAAATACCAGCAGAGCAACTGAAACACGCTAACTTTGCAGGTTCCAATCAAATCATTCATCGAAACATCGATTTTTGAGTCAGATGCACACATGTAATTTTAACACACATGCACACGTAGACACGTTCACATACACTCCTGCGCAATCATATTTATGCATACATACACACGTACATATAAATATATATATATATATATATATATATACATATAAATATATACACGTACATATAAATATATATAAATATATATATATATATATATATATATATATATATATATATATATATATATATATATACATACGCATATATATATACGTGTGTGTGTGTGTGTGTGTGTGTGTATGTGAATGCGTGCGTGTGCGTGTTTGCGATGACCTGATGGATTTGTTTATATAAATCAGTATAAACTTAAATAGTTCCGCTAATTATAAACTATAAACGTCGACACATAAAAAGATCACTAAGATTTTAAATACATTTTCAGGAAGGAAAATATTTGCATATTCTCTTTACCATGTTCATGTGC
>NC_142947.1:32355321-32412821 GCF_046866305.1 Octopus bimaculoides | reverse complement strand
CTGGATAAACGTTGAAAGTTGCGTATCAAAATTAGAATTAACTGCATTGTAGGAGATGAGTTTGATTATATGGTGAACGAAGTGGTAACTGTTTTGTTTCGGTTGTTTTTTTAATTCATTTATTCTGTATTTCATTATTTATTTATTTATTTTCGATTTCGGCTTCGTTTTGGACAACGCTCGTATATTAAATTCTCGGTGAGGAATAAGACAGCAGAGATTTCCAACGGATTATGCTACCTTAGTCTCTGATTAGAAGCAATGTTTTACTCTAGACTATACGAATATATTTCTACACTTCAGTGCGAGCGTGCATGTATACACATACATTCATATAGATAGATAGATAGATAGATAGATAGATAGATAGATAGATAGATAGATAGATAGATAGACACACACACACATGTGTGTGTGTGTATGTGTGTGTGTGTGTGTGTGTGTGTGTGTGTGTGTGTGCGTGTGTGTGTTTGTGCGTGTGTGTGTGTGTGCACATTACTGTGTATTCTGAATGCGTCCTGCAGTCAGTCGCCGAAACCGGTGAGCTCGTCATCATAAGCTAAATGATATAATCTTGAATCATAATAAGAAACGCATTTTTGCTTCTATGTTTTTGTCTCCCTTGAGAATTACTGAGACGCTTCTTTGATATGAGCGCTATACAACACTTTTGAGGTAGTTGCATCATGATATTATATCGGGTGGATAGCGAAATTATGGACAGAAAGAATGACAACCAGAGGTAAATGACATTTGACTAACACAGTCTCTGTTTTTGTTCTCCCGATGTGTAATTGTACATGTAATCGAGAGAAAGAGAGAAAGAGAGAGAGAGAGAGAAAGAGAGAGAGAGAGAGAGATGTATATGTATACATATAGATGTATATGTACACGTATATGTATAGATATATATATAGATATAGATCTATATGCATACATGTATATGTATACATATGTGTAGATGTATATATATATAGATGTACATGTAATATGTACACATATATACATATATATACATGCATACATATATCTATACATATATACACCCATCAAACACATACACATGCACACAAACACACACATTAGTCATTTGTTTTCTTATCCAAAACTACGTCAAAAGTATTGAATGGATCTTTATGAATTTGGAAATTATATTCTATGCATAACGGCCATAACTCCCATGAAAATTCATATATTTTTGATGTTGATGAAATTTTAACCCGAAAATAACAGATGAGCATTATTTGTAATTCAACGGTACAACAGTGTAAGACTACCCTTTCAGATATACTTACATTGTGATTTCTGCAATGTGATGCATAAATTATCAAGTAAATGAGACGCATCTTTGCCTCCACTGATTCACTTGCAAAGTGTTGAATAAGATTATTTCGTTGCAGACCTCCTTTGAGTCTTTTTATTATCACTGTGACACACATAGTCCCCAGTTGGTAACATTGATTTCAGACCTTCCCAGATGAGAGACTGGTTGTTCTAAGACATTTATCGATTGTAAATTTTGTCTGCAATTTGGAAATTATATTCTATGCATAACGGCCATAACTCCCATGAAAATGCATATATTTTTGATGTTTGATGAAATTTTAACCCGAACATAACAGATGAGCACTGTCTGTAGCTGGTCTTCTCTTGGAAGAGCCCTGCTTGTCACATGGACAACTGTATGTTGGCTGCTCAAGAGTGAGCAGCAAAAGAAACCTATTTGCATATGCTCCACAAGGGAAAACAAGGAACATTGTTTACAACGAGGTGTTATAATCACAACAGCAACAAAGTGTGTACATGATCACCTTCTTTTACGAAACTTCATTGACTTTCATATATTTATATTGATATACATATATATACGTGTGTTTGGGTGCGTGTGTGTGTGTATACATATCTCTATATAAAAAGATGAGAATGTGTGGCTGTCTGTGTGTCTGTGTGAATCCCTAAAACTCGAAAACTACACAACTCTCTTTTACAAACCCAGTGAAAATACATATATTTCATATGTCAAAGAAATTCAAGCAATACATATAACACCAAATTTAAAAACATTCCCAACAATTCCACAATCCCCAACCTCCAGAGCTATTGAAGAAATTGTTATCATCAACTGACCAAGATTCCTAACATTTGCAAAACAAAATTAGAAAATACGACGCTGTACTACAGATGACATCATTTGGAACCACAAGAGATTTAACTGGGGCAGCATTCATCCAATCTTTCAAGATCCAACCTCAGATTTATCATCGCATTGTCTCTCTACTACCTCTGTCAAATGAATCACCAAATTGGCCTTTCATTATTTATAATGTGTACCTGTTTGTTTGGTTACGAAATAAAATACACAAAACGTGTTTCTGAATTACGTGTATTTACTTTATATAGATATGAGTTGAAAACTTTCTTCTAGCATTCCACTTAATGTCTATGTTCCATGCTGGCATGGATTGGAGAGTTATTAAGGTAGAAATATGGTATCGTAGCTACTAACAGTTGAGGGTTGCGTAGTCTAGACGGCGTTTTTAGATTTCATTATTCTCTTTAACCCGAGCAAAGCCGGGTTTTTCTGCTACTATGAAATAAAAATCAGTTTCTTTACATATTTGCATTCTTGCTGTATGGAGATGTACAGCCTGGACATAATCTGAGTTTAAAATCAATGATGCAGAATCAAATACAAATAATGATAGTCTGGGGCTAGAAATACTCGTTAATTATGCATGGCAATTCACACCATTTGTAATTTACAATCCATATTTTCTATAGAAATATCCTCAAGTTTGTATGCTTATATTTTTGGACTAATTCTTATGCAATAGGAGTCACTTCGGCAGAAGGTGATACAGCGCGCACCTTATGAAAATATCCACAAGGGAAAGTTGGTTAATTGCTTAGACTGATTTGTGATATATATATATATATATATATATATATAGAGAGAGAGAGAGAGAGAGAGAGAGAGAAAGGGAGTGTGTGTGTGTGTGTGTGTGTTTGTTTTAAACAAACATATGCATCATCAGAACGGTAATTGTTTTAGTATGCCCGTGACGACAGAAAAATATTGACTTAATGCATAAGAAAATCTTGCCCTGAATTATATCTGTCTCTCTCACTCCTTTGCTTCTCCCAAGTCACATAAATTCACACATATACCCAAGTAAACACGCACATGCAGCATATATATATATATATATGTATATATATATATATATATATATATATATATATATATATATATATATATATATATATATATATATATATATATATATATATATATATATATATATATATATATAAAAGATAATGAGAGTGAAACAACTACAGAAGGCTTGTGTTACATGGTTAAAGTATATATTTAAATTATGTCAGAAAAATGTTATAAAATCTTTTTGGTATATAAACATTGTATTTTGAGAAATAACCGGTTTCGTGTTGTCTTTTCAAATTTCTCTACTTCATTGTAACGTGTTCGCTCGACCTCCCCCTATCTAGAACTCTTCTTTTTCAGACTGGAGTGAACACGTTACAATGAAGTAGAGAAATTTGAAAAGACAACACGAAACCGGTTATTTCTCAAAATACAATGTTTATATACCAAAAAGATTTTATAACATTTTTCTGACATAATTTAAATATATACTTTAACCATGTAACACAAGCCTTCTGTAGTTTTTTCACTCTTATTATCTTTTATACATCCAACCACGTGCTTTCACATACCAACTTTCTCACACACATATATATATATATATATATATATATATATACATATACACATACATGTATACAAAGAAATGACATCGGAGAAATCAGAAGTTATGTAATGAACTTCATTAACTTACAGCTGTTTCTGATACAGAAATTGGGGACTCTTAGTCGAGTACCAAGATAAAATCCTATAGCTTCATCATCAGACCCTTGTATTCATATAACGTTGCTTTCTGGACGATAAATATACTGAGTTGTACAGCTGGTTATTAGTTTGCTATGCCTAAGCGAAATATTAACACACACGCACACGCACACACGCACACACACACACACTCACATACACACACACACATACATACATACGTATATATATAAACAGGGTGGGTGGAAATTAAATAGGCATTAGAAATTGCGTATAGAATTTTTAGTATCACTGAAGACATGAAAACATTTTTTTAAACAGACAACACTAATGGGGAATTTTTATTTTATTGTTGTCTTATTTCTTATTTCTCCTTTTCCCGATGACCGGTCGCTTGACTGTTGAGGAGCGAACTAAAATCCCTTCACGCTATGAAGTGCTGGATTCCATTGCTTTGATTCAGAGATGGTGGCGTGCGTTGAAAGCTAAACATGCAACATTACGTCCGGAGACAACCGAAAGTTGTCATGCAAAGCTGATGACCACGAGCTCAAAGAAGAATGCAAAAAGAAGTGGCCGTCCAACTACATCTCGATCAGCGGAGAACGTAGCAACAGTGCAAAAAATGTTGCGCAGCTCGCGAGAGTGGGCTAACACGAATCACAATTTTCGTGCGTGGAAAAGCCATTACGTACAGGAGTTAAAACATGAAGACTACGACCATAGCAGTACAAAAGTCCAGAACTCCAAGAAATCCAGATCTCACTCCATGTGATCTTTTTACCTGTGAGGTTACATAAAAGAGGAGGTGTACAAGACAAAACCTCGCACACTGGAGGACTTGGAGATACGGATTGAGGAGGTTCTCAGTGATATACCACTCGACGCCCTTCAGATGGTTCTTCATTCCATCCGTGGCCATTTGAGGAAACTGGTTGACGCCACCGGTGCTTAGGTTGAAATATGAAGATTCACTTTCATTTTCCCATGTAATAAAGAACATGTGTAATTTGTTTCAATGCATTTGTAAAAGGAATATGGATTTTATTACCAATTTTTAATGCCTACTTACTGTTCATCCACTCTCAGTATATATATATATATATTTCTACATGTACAACACAAACACACACACACACTCACACGTTGATACGATACATACGAAGAGAGAGTGACAGAGAATAGAAGTTCATGATTAAATAACTAATAATTTAAGTGAAATATCTATATAGGTTTAAACGTTTATTCTCCATAATTCTGCTTGTTTTTAGCTTTCGTGTTATTTTTACTGAAACGTCATTTACAAGAGTTAATGTGTATAAATCAACTTTCACTATTCTGAGATATTTTAAGAGGTGTTACAAATGAATATATATTATAGTGGTTTTTCACTTTTGTCTTCGATACTTGAATCGTTACCTTTATTTTGTAACTATATTTTACAGGTTATTTTCAGGTTATCTCTCACATTTTATATTTTAAATTTCCAGTCCCGTTTATCCACTGCTAACCATTATTAACTCTGCTACGTCTCGTTTAACACATTGCGTGTTTGGAGTACCAAAAAACACTTTCTTGGTAATTATGTAATATAGGCACAGGTGTGACTGTGTGGTGAGAAGCATGTTGACCAACTACATGGTTCCGAGTTCAGTCCCACAGCGTGGCACCTTGAGCAAGAGTGTCTTCTATAGCATGCGGCCGACCAAATCTTTGTTGGAGGATATGATAGACGAAAACTGAAAGAAAACCTTCATATATAAATTACGAGGTCAATTGGTTCGACTAAAATCCCTCCAATGCGGTGCCCCAACTTGGCCGCAATCAAAACAAGTACATGATAAAAGATGAAAGAATTATTTTTGAGCAATGAGAGTGGAATGGGCAGTGAATTAGAGCGTTGTACCAAAGGAATTATGGTCGCCCCGAGGCTATAGTAGAAGATATTTGCCCAAGGTGCCAGGTTGTGGGACAACTCCGAACCATGTGGTTAGGAAGCATGTTGGTCACGACTGTGGCCAACTTCGCTCTGCACCTCTCTTGGATCAATTAAATAAAGTACCAATCAACTTCTGATGTAAATGATATCAGCTAAGACCCTCCTCTCAAAAATATATAATGTCAAGTTTGTGAGTGATGTTCTTCGTGTGGGATATTTCACCGAGACCGTGTTTGGGGAGTGTTGCGATCGAATGCGTTACATCCACGATTATTTTCCAGAGGGAGATACCCAGTATTAATCAGGCTGCAGAGGCTCTACATACATACATACATACATACATAAATACATACATAAATACATACATACATACATACATACATAAATACATACATACATACATACATACATACATACATACATACATATATACATGCATACATACATACATACATACATACATACATACATGCATACATACATATATACATGCATACATGCATACATACATACATACATACATAAACACATACATACATACATACATACATACATACATAAATACATACATAAATACATACATACATACATACATACATATATACATGCATACATACATACATACATACATACATGCATACATACATACATACATGCATACATACATGTTGATGTGATATATCTCGACTTTGCAAAAGCCTTTGACAAAGTTGATCATGGCTTGATATGTCACAAGCTGCGGAACCTTGGCATAGCTGGTAAATTAGGAGAGTGGCTGCATGACTTCCTGAATGGTAGAAGTCAGACAGTTGCAGCCAATGGAGAACTATCTAGGGAAACACAAATATTGAGCGGTGTTCCACAAGGAACTGTTCTGGGGCCACTACTGTTCATAGTGGCCCTTCTGGACATGCCCACGGTCACTCGGAGAGCCACTGTAACTAGCTATGCTGATGACACAAAGATATCTCAGGCAATAAAGAATCCTGATGATATTGTAAGCCTGCAGAATGACCTAAATGCAATATATGAGTGGGCAGAGCAAAATAATATGCAGTTCAATGCAAAAAAATTTCAAGTACTGCGCTACAAGACCACAAGCACCTCCCAACTGGCATACACAGGGCCTGGAGGTACTGCAATTCCAGAACCACAAACAGTAAGAGATCTGGGCATCAACATGTGTAGTGATGCATCATTTCACATGCACATTGTCAAGTTGACAGCAAAGTGCAGACAACTGGCAGGGTGGATACTGAGGACATTCCGTACAAGGGATCAAAAAGTCATGTTGACTCTGTGGAAGACATTTGTTCTGAGCCGCCTAGACTATTGCTCTCAGTTGTGGTCACCACACAGTGTTAAGCGGACAGCAGAACTCGAGGCAATTCAGCGGCACTATACAAACAAGATCGCCACAGTCCAACAGATGAACTACAGGGAGCGGCTGAAGGCACTAGGTCTTTACTCCCTGGAGCGCAGGCGGGAGAGATATGTAATAATATACATATGGAAAATACTGGAAGGACTGGTGCCAAACTTTGGCATCAAGTACTACAGGAACGCCCGCACGGGTCGCCACTGCATGGTGCCAAAGGTACCGTCCACTGCATCTCACATAAGAACGAGATACTGCAGCAGCCTCGGTTTCAGAGGACCTCAGCTCTTCAATGCCCTGCCAAAACATTTGAGAGACATGCAAGACATGGATAAGGAGGTCTTCAAGACAAAACTTGGCACTTTCCTCTCCACGGTACCAGACGAACCAATGGCTCGTAATGAGACGCAGTTTAGGGCAGCTATGTCAAATTCTCTTATACACCAGATGTGCCATCAAAACTCTTGATTGGACCATGTCAGGTGGGGGAGAAGAGCCATGCGAGGAACGTGAAAATCACGGTGGTGCACCAGCATGACCGCAGCCACTTGGCTGAAACACATAAATAAATAAATAAAAAATACATATATACATGCATACATACATACATACATACATACATACATCCATACATACATACATATATACATGCATACATACATATATACATCCATCCATACATACATACATACATACATATATACATGCATACATACATACATACATACATACATACATAAATACATACATAAATACATACATACATACATACATACATACATAAATACATACATACATAAATACATACATATATACATCAATACATACATATATACATGCATACATGCATACGTTTATCTGTTACGTTTACTTGTTGCAGTCATTAGACTGCGTCCATGCTTAGACTCCTCGCTGCAGAATTTTTAGTCGAATAAATCGCTCTCAGTCCTAAACACACCGGCACCTTGTTGACAATTAGTGGTGGGTGCAAACACAGACACAAAGACAAACACGTGCAAGCGCGCATGCACTCGCATGCATACACATACATGTATAGACTTCTTTCAGTTTCCGTCTAACTAATCCATTCAGAAGGCCTTGGTCGGCGATAAACTCTGGTAGAAGACATTTGTCGAAGGTGGTTAGGACGCTTCTTACAACACAGCGACGCCTACACACGCGCGGGGGGGGGGGGGGGTCAGTATAATAAGCACCAGTCGAATACTGGGGATCGATGGTATCGACTTACCTTCTCTCGAAGTTGCTGGCCTTATGTCAAAATTTGAAACCAATATTTAGGGAGAATAGTAGTAAATTTCATCTGCTAATGAGAAACGCTAAGAACTACAAAGACTGTTTCTGCTGATTACATATCTCTACAATCAATTGCATCGCATATCAATCCTCCTAAGTATTTACACAGCAGATTTGTGGATAAGTTGCAAATAAATTTACATTCATATATTTAATAGATATACTTCTAATTTCACTGAAACAAACAAACCACTCTATCTATACTTATCTATCAAGCTATCTCTAACTGTTTATCTATCTATCTATCTATCTATCTATCTATCTATCTATCTATCTATCTATCTGTTTTATTTTATTCTATTCCTTACTATTCTATTCAGTCTATCCATTCTATCTATCTGTTCTATCTCTGTCTCTGCTCCTTTGCCCACTTCCTGTAGATCAGATGAAACTGACGATCTGGCAATTAGCGGTGAAAATAGAAGCGGCGAATTCTCATTTTCTTTTTTCATTCATCCATTCATCTAAGCATATATTCATCCTACAATTCAGTTATTTATGTACCTCTTTTTCATTTAATTATTCAATCAATCATTCATTCATTATTTATTGATTTGTTCGTTATTAGTTCACTCATTCACTTGATCATCCGTTCATCCATCTGCGTATTCGTTCATTTAGCTATTCAGTCATTCTTTCATTCGTCTCTTTGTTCGATAGTCTCCTCGTTCAGATATATAAATTCAAGAGATAATTCCATTAAGTTATCATTAAATTTTCACGTATAAAGACTAACAACAAGGTTTTAGCTTTTGAAGTTAATTTACTAGAAGCTTCCGGCAAAAAGGATTAACTGAAGGATGGCTTCCTTTAATAAGACGTATTGAAGTGTTAGTTGGTTTGTAGTCGGTCAATGCCGTAGTGATGGAGACAGTGTCTCAGCAGACTGACAGCTACAGCGACCAAACTGACAGATGGTAGAGGAACACGGATTGCACAACAACAGCAATAATAATAATAATAATAATAATAATAATAATAATAATAATAATAATAATAAGGATATTTAATTTTATTAGCCACAGGAACATAGATGATGGGAACATCAAAACAACAGGCAACAATTTGCGTGAAGATTTACATAAAGGATTGGAAGAAGGAAATGATACAAGAGAAATTCCAGCTTGGGTCAATCCAGAACCCCATCCCACAGCCCCAGGATTATCCTGTCCAACAAAGGCACGAATACTTTTCCTCTTGTTGCTCTCCGATCTACAGATTACTTTCTACCCTCACTTTCCTTTCCAAGTGCAACTTAAAACTGTTTATGAGGGCTTGACCGAGAAATAAGGTGTCTTTAATATCACTATAGTTAATTTGCCACAGGGATTTCAAATGAAAAGTATTTTATAAAGATAGGACGAATGAAGTGTGGAGGTTGACACAGAAAAGTATTCCTGTATAATAAAGATTCTATTGATACAGGTTCGCTCTGAATACCAAGGGCAAGAGCTACCTCTCCAAATCTCCGACCTGCAATTCTTGCTTGAGACTAGAACAATTCTTGCTGATAACGCTACTCTCATCTGCCTTTCAGCAAATTTACTACAGTGGGACACCTCAATCTTGACTCTTAGCTTCTTTTAAAAAAAGAACCTAATAAAGGCAAACAGTAAAGAGTGTGTGTCTCAAGTAAACTAAATAAAGATACTGTAGACTTTATTTTAGTATATAATGCAGTAAATTTGCCCTATTGTTACCTTCAACTTCTCTTTTATGTGATGCTAAATAATGAGTACTATTAATTTAAAATCCCTCTGGTAAATAAAATTGATCAACATTACCTCATTTTCTCCCGATACTTTATTTTATCGACCGTGGAGTGATGTAATCCTAACGTGACATCTGTAAGGTTCGAACTGGAACACATACCACAACTCTACTCTAACGTTTCTGGCAACACAATACCTTTAGTAATAGTAACAGTGAAATTCGGTGGATGCGGTACTAGTCAATAAAATTGATTCCAGTACCTTTAATTTAACAACCCCAGAGGAACGAAAAGCAAATTTGATCTAAGCGGATATTGAACTTAGAAAGTGAAAACTCGAAACAAGCTGGAATTTTCTCTAAATAGCTTACAATTCTGTCAATTCAATAATAATAAAGAAAAAGGAAGAAAAGAGATAAGACTTCAAAGAGAATGCTGTGGCATTCTTACATGGCCTAAAGACTGCAAAAACGGTATTACATTGAAGAAGAAGGAGAGGAACAAAGACGAAACTCACGTTTCTTACTGAAAACAATTACCATCATTAATCTTGCGCATGAACAAGTTCGATTTTATAATACAGAAACTAATATTACAGTAACAGTGTAGGCGGCGAACTGGCAAAATTATTATAGAAAGGTTCTCTGTAGCTTGTTGCGCGTGCAGTGAGCCCCATATCCTTGCAGCTCCTCACAATATACATCGTACTATAAACCAGACATGGGCACACTGCAGTCTATGGCACTTTCTGAATCGCACGCACAAAGAAAAATTACCTTCAATGTTTTTAGTAGTACAGCTTATGGGATGATGAGCTATGTGTCATGTTACCTGCTTCTCGAGAAACTTTATCTATGCCTGTTGTAGACTACTGCACTGTAAGTTAACCCACGAAAAGGAGTTTATTTAGCTTATATTGTATGCTATGCTTTGTATTATATGATACGCTTTGACAAGTGTCTCTGACGTACGAGATGGTTTATACACTATGATCTAAATATATGAGCGACTGAGTCCGTATTAATACCGAGAGATAATATTTATTCTTACTTAAACGTGGATGTTCTGTTAGAACAAACTATACTGCAGTAGATACCATTAGAACATCTCTCATATTGGCTTTTGGTACAAAACGAACGCTTATTTATATCACAAGCGGGGAGAAAATCTCCGCCATCTCCAGCGCCGAGACCACTATAATCAACGTTATACAATAATTTTGCTGATACGCGTCTACAGTTTTAGTGCATGAAAGATTATGGACTTCTTTCACTATTACTTCCACACACTGTTTCTATTCGATATACTGTACCTCATAGATTATGTCATGGTATGTGTTACAGTACTTTCAGATTATGGTGTTTGCTGTACTTTAGATTCTAGCACACAATTTGTATTGAACAATACATTATAGAAGTGTTCTATCATACCTTAGAAACTGTAGGAAATACTCCACTATGTATTGATTTCAAATGTCTGGTACAAGGCTAGTAACTTAGGGTGAGGGAATAAGTCGATTACATCGACCTCAGTGCTCAACTGGTACTTATTTTATCGACTTCTGCAGAATTTGAACTCAGATCGTAAAGGCGGATGAAATACTGCTAAGCTTTTTTCCCGTGTACTAATGATTCTACAAGCTGGTCACCTTAATACTCCAATATATATATAACAGACTTAACAGTTAATTACCCCCTATAGCCTGCCATACTTTGTACAGTACCTTACACATGCTGAGTACTATCTTGCATAAAATAGTTTATGTGATTGCAGATTGGGGTAAGGTGCTAGTAGAGTGATACTAAACGTCGATTAAACAAGCAGATGCGATAATATTTCTAACTCTTGCATGTATAAGGCAACATGATTGTTCTATATACTAGAAATAGTAGCCATTGTACCATTTAGCCCTGATATTAAAAAAGAAATAGGTTTATAGTGACATGAAAGTTGCTCACTATTGGTCAATTTCATCAGGGCTATCAAATCACCAACACAACAGAACATGTATCTAATACTATACACATAAATCCTCTCTATCAATCCTGAACAATCGATATTGCGGTGAATTACGCTTACCAAGGCTGACATATTTTTCAAGAAGACAGAATATTGGATATTGATTCAGCAACCTATGATTGGCGACGCGATGCATCCGATCTCATCTTACAAAAGCTGGCTTTCGTCTCCTATTTAATCGACATCGCAATTTCTTTCATCTTTCAGCTTCGTCTTTTAGCTTCGTTTTCGAATTATATGATGGTTGTTACTTTGGAAATGTGATTGATATTGTTAGCACCTTCCCCCTCGATCGAAGACACATACTATCAACCCGGATTTTTTTTCTGCATATATACAACTACAGAGGTATTAGACAAAATGCGTAGTTTCTTTATTTTAAAAACTTTAAGAGGAAATTAGCTGCTATTTCTAACACTTCAACCACTTGCGTAGAAGCTCGTTGGTACACACTTGGTGTTGTTGTCAATGCGTTTGTTATCGCTGTGCATATTTATATGACCTCTTATACAACAGATATCCGGGAAAAAAACATCAAGATCAAAGATATTCAAATTCACCATCAAAGGAAGAAGCAGATGAGAGAGTTCGACGCTTCACATAATGGACTTTCATCAAAAAACTAAGAGAAAAACAAAATGATATAGGTAAAAAATAAGCGGAAGTTCAATGGCAGTCCTGCTGTGAAAATAAATAGTCTGTACTACTGTTCTTTGTTTTGTTTTATTTTTCTGAAATACTTTTGACATATTGCAATGCTGGTGTTGATTTTACATTTGCGTTATACACGATTTCATTTATGATGCAAAGCTATAGGTCCTATAGTCTAGGAGGTAAGCAGTGGGCTGGACAAGTACGTATGTTCCACAGATCCGTAGACCGAGTCATGCCATAACACCTCCCTGTTCTGGTGTAAACTATGTGATCAGACACACCGTGTCAAGTATACTCAACATTCATCATTTTACTATGTGTTTATAATTTCAGGTTCTTCAATGTTAAAATTGAACAAATTGTATTACTATAATTTGCGCGACAATTTACATTCTGTGGTTTTGTAGTCCATGCTATTTCTATGAAAAGGGACGTGAAGATAGTAATGTCATGTTGTTAACTCCTGTTAGCATCGTAGAAGTATCGTTATGACCTACAAGTCTGGATTCTAAACCTGGCGGAGCTCATCCATTTCCATGTCTAAACGCAGCGAATTCCTCTAATGAAAATATGTGTGTGTATGTGCAAGAAAGAGAGAGGGAGAGAGACAGAGAGAGGGAGAGAGAGAGAGAAGACGATGGGTGGAGGGAGAGAGAGGAAAAGAGAGAAAGAAAAAATGGCAATATTAAGGGATGGTTAGTTTATTTATCGATCTCAGAAAGATGAATGTTGGCCTCGGTAGAGTACAGAAAGTCGGAACTATCAGAACATTGTTTATGATGCCTGAACGATTCTGCCTGATTTGTGTGATGAGAAGTGTGAAGTTGTTAGTACGAACACATTCTTCCGTCCCACACACACACGTGTGTGTGTGTGTGTGTGTGTGTGTGTGTGTGTGTGTGTGTGTGTGTGTGTGTGTGTGTGTGTGTGTGTGTGTGTGTATTTCAATTTACGTAATTTCTCACACAGTGGTAGGCGGTCGAGAAGAGAGGAATGATCATATCTACACGTGTTGCTTAATGTGCAGTAAAAGATACTTTCCACATCATATACATTAAATTGCACATTGACTTTTGTCATATATTTCTTATATACATATTCCCGCATCGAACTGTTCATTGCTGCATCTTTATGATTTGCTTATTTCATAACAGTAGATATAGTATTCATCTTGTCCTTTGTATATAAAAGAGTGTATGGATTTGAGATAGAGCGGCATATTTCAATTCATAGATTTTTTATTGCTATTCTTGACAATACAATAACCACGTAATAAATTCGTCGCAAGCTCGTACGAACAAGACTTGAGCTCAAATCCTGGCAAGATCAGCACAACCTTTTATCCTTCCCAGATCAATGGCAACAAGTACCAGACAAATACTGCATCGGCGTAATTACGAAATCGTTCAGGAATCATTTTTTAAAATAGTTTATTCATGATTTTTTTTCTAACATGACATGAGTTGTTGTTCTTTTGTTTTTGTTTTTTTTGCTTTCCTTTTTGATACATGGCACTAAAAATAAATTTAGTTTCAATTTATACAAGAATTTCTGTCTTGCATGTATTATTATTGTTGTTGTTTTTGCTGATGTTAAGTTATTGATGTTGTTATTGATTTTTATTTTACTTCAAACGCTGTTTTTAGGATTAGAATTCCTAGACGCTTAAAATTGGTAAGATTAAAATCTCGACAAGTAGACAGTTATACGCAACGGCACACTTGGAATAATTATTTGAAATTATCTTTGTCTTGTTTTGCAGAATCTCTGGATTTCTATCCTATTTGACGCTTCGCTAAACACTCATATTGTTTCTTTTTTTTCTATCTTTTAAAATTATGCTTGTGTATTTTTAATTTTATTTTCGTGTTTTGATTTTTTTCTCTGATCTTTTCTTTATTACTTTGGAAATTTTCCATTCATAAAAATAAAAAAAAACAAATTCTTCAATTTGGCAACGGAAGAAGACAAATTACTAGAAACGTTGATGTAATTTGATATGCTGTATATCAAATTTGTTCTTCAATGGACCAGCATGGCAGCCACTAACGAAAGGCCTCATTGCTATTAGAGTTAAATCTATCATAAGTTACGTCATACTGAGATACACTCCGAAACATTCATTCGATAATATAACACTAGATACGAGGTGATCGTTACTGCACAGTTAGAGTTCCATGGTCTGTTGCATTAGGGTTGAGTCTACACAACTCGTTCTTCAAACTTGTATTCTTAGAACGTGCTGGAATTTTAAGTTGTCTTCTTTCTATCGGGCGTCGATACAATATAGCATCAGTAATATTACTGGATATATTCAGTTACTTACATTCTCTTATAAAATAAATTCACCTTTCCTTAAATAGATGTATTGCAATTATGATTTTGATGGCTAGTGCAATTTTCGGGATAGAATTCAGTAACCTTTTGATATCTAATAATAATACTATAGGCACATGGCCCGCAATTTTTCGTCAGTTGATAACATCGATCCTAGTACTCAGTACTTCGTTTTATTTAACGTTGCGACTTGGTTGTGCTGTTAGAGCGTTTGTTACATTGCCTGACACTTATTTGATCCACCTCTTTGTGCTCTTATTTTACCACACCGAGGTAAAATTTATCTTTCGGGGTTGAAAAAGTACCACTCCAGGGCAGCGGATCAATTGAATTGCTAGAGTACCGTACAGTCCATATTGCAGTATTCGTTCTGGCCTTCTTCGTCCTGATTTCAAACCTCATCGATTTTGTCCGATAAAATGGAAAGATAAATGAAAAATAACAGTGATGCTTTTGTCAGGAATTGTGACTAAAAGACAATTATTACCAAATTAAAATCGTTCGTTGGTTTCGATTCGAAGATCGGCTTCGGCAGCGATGGGATATTGATGAACCTATTGGTTCCAAATGAAGTGTGAGAATTCCATTTACTTCGATACATTAACTTCTTGAAAGAATTAAGATAATTACGAATAAAGTAGAGACATTTTATTTTCAGTTCTTTGAATCATCCTATTTCAAACATGTACCTACCAGAAGTTAACAAGGGAATTCCCATCAACGCCTGTTCATATCACCGAGACATTAAACAACTGTTGGATACGAAGTCGCCAACCGTGACTTTGTGTAGCCATTTGTCCACGTAGAAATAACTATCAATTCTGCTTCAAATCACTTTTATCGTGTTATAAAGGAAAAATGCATTTAAAGCACATAATAAAGCATGGGGTGTTTAGAGCTTGTGCATCATTAATCGCAGGTTTTCCCGATGAAGGATGAACTGGCATTAAGCAACAGAAGATAACGTGCAAGACTGCCAATGTTGGAATTTTTATCTTAGCTTATTGGTTTACATTTTGAAAATAGATTTTTATTTTACTCGCTTCAGTCATTAGACTGCGACCATGCTGGGGCACCGCCTTGAAAAATTTTTAGTCGAATGAATCGAACCCACTACATTTTTTTAAAGCTTGGTCCTCATAACACCGGTTGTCAGGCAGTGACGGGAGACAACTGCAGACAAAAAGACGCGCACACACACGAGCATCTTTGGGTTTCCATCTATCAAATTCCGCTGACAAGGATTTGGTCGGCCCAGGTGCCATGCAGTGGAACTGAACCCGAAGCCATTTGGTTGCGAAGCAAGCTTCTTACCACACAGCCACTTTCTCTTGCATACCTCAAAAAAATTCTTGAAAATAATTCCTATCTAATATGAGAATACGTCATGTGCATTTATATATTTACTTCCTCTGCAGCTTTTGAATATTAAGAGACTAGTGTGAGAATGAAAGGAAGAGATATCAAGTGTGAAGAGAGAACAGTGAGAAATAGAGGAAATATGAGAAGGGAATGAATATTAGAGTTTCTTAGGGACAGAAAAGTAATATTTAACGCGTGAAAGTGTGGGATTGTGTGTAGGAGGAGCGAAAGCAAAACGAGATTCAATTAGGGAGAGATAGAAAGAGAGCGGGAAGGAAGAGTAGGAATATGTTACAGAAGCCTTCACATTACGATATCATTATTCTGAGGCAACGAGCTGGCGGAATCGTTAGCAAGCCCGGCAAAAGATTTTGAGGCATTTCGTCTGTTTGCACTTATTAGTTCAAATTCCGCGAAAGTTGACTTTGCTTTCCATCCTTTCGAGATCGACAAAATAAGTACCAGTTGAGTACTGAGGTCGATATGATCCATTTACACCTCTCCTGAAATTACTGGCCTTGTGCCAAAGTTTGAAGCCATTGCTGGATCTATACTTACATCATTCCCTATTTCTGTATAATTAAAGAGTAAATAAATTCAGGAAATGATCAATTGAAAATCATTATGTTGCATTGTCTTTGGTTATTTCTTCAATGCGAATTAGTTCATGCAGCAAACTCTTTTTTGACGTGTGAGCATTTCAGATGACATTCATTTAAAAACAGAAACAATATAATAATCAAGATTACTGAACAAAATACTAGTTCTAAAGGCCATAATTGTTCCTAAGTGCTATTTCACGTGTGTGTGTGTGTGTGTGTGTGTGTGTGTGTGTGTGTGTGTGTGTGTGTGTGTGTGTTTGTACGTGCGTGTGCGTGTAAGCCTTAGTTCCAGTCTCTCCTTGTGCAGTATGTCACAAGAAGAAATCTCCACTTAACACTCTTAAAAGCGATATCAAGCTCTTAATCCAGACCCGAATATTTCTTCAGTGATAGTATCCTTTGGGTTACTCGGCCCACCTCTTAACATGACTTCTTAATTTTTGATACGATCGCATCAACAAATCGTTAACATAGTCCGAAAGCAATATCTTTGGAAGACGTCGGTAACTTCATCTGTCTCACAACCATAAATCACCGGTAGCTTGAAGATAGATGTATACAAGTAGAGCTTTGTATCATGGCTGATATAAATATATTGTACTATATTCTTATTCTGTCTTTTGTACCTAGCCGCTAATATTATGCATTGATGTTTTTTGGTATGAGCGGTGCCGTTTTAGTTGTTTTAACCTTGAATATGTGTTATTTACAGTCATAATAATTGATGAAAGGCAAACTTCCACTTAAAAAGAAACGGTGCGGGGAAGTCAATGAAAGAAGAACAGTTATATAATCTTAAATTTAAGGACTGCATTACACAAATTAAAAATGAAACCAGCAGCTCTTTAAGCTGCAACATAACTAAATCCTCACAAATGAAACAGAAACGTCTCTAATACATAAGAAATGTTTTGCTATGGCTAAACATAGTATTGATATTTCTCCATTCATGTTAAATAAAGATGAACGGAGAGTAAGCAAACAGTCAAATGTGAACTGCTCTTTGCTGGTTGTTTTATGAACATAACATTTCTTTTACGAACGCTGCTCATCTGTAACAGAGAATTAACAGACTGTGTAATTACTTTCGTGTAATATTCAGATTTGAATGATTCTCTTAAAAACAAAAACAGATTTAACGTTATTTCTGCAAAACACAAAATGTTTCTATCATAATTCATGAAAGTTCAGACACTTCATTTACCATAATTTTGGCTGTAATTATCAGTGGCTTTGATTTGAATAACTATCATGTCGTAGACATTTTATTATATATACTACAATAGTTGAAAATGAAATAGGTCTAAGTCTTTACAATTCTGTCAAACGTACCTTGCGTGAGAGAAATTTTCCTCTGGGAAATATTATTGGATTCACAAGCGGTAATTGTTCTTCCACCTTGGGCGACAAAAGTGAATTCCTAAAATTATAGAAATATGTCGTACCTTCTATTTTATTATGAAACGTGACTTTTATTATTTTGCTCTTTCCTTAGTCTTACTGTCAGCGTGTTGCCGTCAATTTTAGAGACTTTGCTAAAATATTTTAATATTACTTTTCTTACAGTAGCAAGACAGAACGGCAGTTAACCACATTTCAAAAAGGTGTTGCGACAACTTTCCACAAATTCCCTAAACTTTCTCAAATAAGGTACCTTTCCTCAGAAGTGAATCAAACGTAGACAAATCTGACGATTCCAGGTGAATTTATGAGATACTAAACAATCACGGACTCAAGCACATGCTACTTATTCTTCATTATGTACGGAAGAATGTGAATTTACTGGATATTGAATTACAGTCTGAGCATGTCAGTTGCTTTTGTCTGCATTTAATGACATTTATCAGGATACAGACATCTCGTGAGTCACTTCACCAAAGATGAATCACAGGTATATATTAAATTATCAGAAACGGATTCAAGCAACGAAAGTAATTACAAAAATATTAATGATGTTTACCTGGGAGGAAAGGCATCAGCACATTTAATTAACGGAACTTTTGATGATGTAATCAATGTTAGAAGATTTCAGACTGATTGCATGAAATGCCAAGTGAAATTATGCATTCAAATAAGAAATATGTTTCCTTTCAGTGGAGATGTAGTTATTGCTGAATTAATGACATTAAAAGCAAAGGTAGCTTACTATCGCAGTGTAAGTCCTGCATCAGTTATTTAACTATTTGTTTATTCCCCAACCTTTGTGTCAGAAAGAAGTCCTAATGATCTTGATGATCAATGAAGATATAACAGCAGACGGTTTACCGCTCTCTCTCTATAGAAAATACTTCTCAAGTTAAAAGACTTAAAAGATGGAGTTCATAATTCAGAATGTAATTCATTATCCGAATTTAAGAATTATTTAGCCACTTCACCACATTTGACAGCATGACTTCAAAGAAGAATCTCTCTAATGAACTACGTCATAACAAATAGCACTAATTTTTTCTTTTAACCGTTGAGTGTAACACACAGATTAATTGCAAAGCCATCTTTGCTAGAAATATCATGGAAAGCACAATGTAGGAACCCGGAAAAGAATTAGTCAAAGTCTCGGAAGACGTTTCTGTAAGCAAAAAATAACTAGAAGGAATTAAAAGAAAGAAAAAAAAGAAACAGGCTGAAAATAAGACGAAGACTTCTGCTCAACGTTTAAAATTAAGTTAAAAACTGTGATGTTATTTTTATAATCTGGGTATTCTTTCTTTTGAATCTTCCTCACCCACTTTTTGTCCTGACTGCAATCTGGAATCTTGCTGAAAATCCTATTGACAATCCAGGCAACTCGTTGGCTGTCTAATTCTAAAACTAAGACTGCCTATGACTGAGTTCACTCGCCTAAAGACGGCCCATATATTTCCCAATAATTTCTTTCTTGTATTTGTTTAGTGACGAAATTGGGCCTAAACCACCAAATTTATGATCAACGTCATCTCAGTCGTCATCATCGATATCCTTTATGTTTTACCTTTTACTTGTTTCAATATTAGACTGCGACCATGCTGTGGCACCACCTTCAGGTATTTTAGTCAAGCGGGTCGATCACAGTACTTACTTATTTTAAGTCAGTTTTTTGTTTGCCTAACTGCTATATTACAGGAATATAAACAAACCAACATTTGTTGTCAAGTGGCAGTTGGACATAAACGCAGATACAACCACACACATACATTCATTTATAACATATATATATATATTTGTACATGTACATACATATGTATATACATACGTATATATATATATATATATATATATATATATATATATATATATATATATATATATATATATACATATATATATATATATATATATATATATATATATATATATATATATATATACATATATATATATATACATATATATATATATATATATATATATATATATATATATATATATGTATATATATATATATATTTATATATATATATATATATATATATATATATATATATATATATATACATATACACATATACACAGAAGGAGAGAGAGAGAGAGAGAGGGAGAGAGAGAGAGAGAGAGGGAGAGAGAGAGGGAGAGAGAGAGAGAGAAAGAGGGAGAGAGAGAGGGAGAGAGAGAGAGAGAGAGAGAGAGAGAGAGAGAGAGAGAGAGAATTGCAATGTCTGAAGAAATTTATAAGACTTTGTCTAGACTGCAATTATGAATCCAAAGTCTCGCATTTCATTTATATTTGGCAATATATTGGGCTTGACTTCCAACGTTTGTCTCAAGATGCATAGACAAATTATTCAGTTTCAGCCACAAATGAAATCCACCGAATATTGTGGTGAAACAAAACTGCAAAACAGTTTAGAATCCATTGGCATATGATCACAATATACAGCAATAGTGATGGTGTATATACAACAATTGTGATGGTGCATTTTCCCTAATGCAGGATTGGTACGTTTCTAAATTAGCATTTGAGCTCATGACTTGCGGGGATATAACTCGATACTGCGAAACACGTAGCTTCATGATTCTATTTTCTCTCTTACGATTCTTCCCACATTTAGTTTTATATACTTACCTAGCCTTATAGCGGTTGTATTAATACTGCTTGAAATGTCGAGATTCAAGAAATATTTCCGCCTGAAGAGATCGGCAGCGAATAAATGGAGTGTAAATTATAAGCTCGACGGACAAGTTTGTTGGCAGTCAGAGACAGACAAACAAATAGATGAACAGATATTCAACGTTCCATAGATGTTGTTCAGATATGTATCGATTATGGTTCTTCCAAAATTTAGCAATTTCTGTAGGTAATTAAGTTAACTGATATTCTAACACCACCCATTTGCGATTTTAAAGAGCCATATATAAAAATATGTATTTGCTATCTTTTAAATACAAAAGTAATCATAGCTGATTGAATGAGAACACCAACGGTGAGTGTATTTAATATTCAGAAGCCCTCCTCACGTTTGTTCGCTCAAACTACAGTTCAACTGTTTCTAAAGATAGTCGCTAAATTCTGCCAACTGAAATGGAATTGCTTGACTGAAGAGATCAAACGAAATCAAACGAGATGAACCCATGTCCGTTTCTTCATCGGTTTGTTTTCAAGATGGGAACCAGTTTCAACAACATTGTATTATATTTTTAAAATGTGGATTCGTTGATATTATTGGTATTATGTATGCTGAATGTTCCCTTTTTCCTTTTAGCTTTTAAACAATTTAAGAGGGGATTTTGACTGATAATTACAAGGATGACACTTATTTGAAAATATTGAACACATTATATATTATATGTGAGACATTGTGAAAGTATGTAAAAAAAACCAAAAGAAGGAACGCACGTGTTTGGAACACAAGTCTTTAAAGTGATCAAATTCACAATTCAAAGTTTTGCAAAATGGTTATTAATAAAGGACGCAACATGCGGGCAACTTACAAACTTCAGTAACAAGTATAGGAAATGTTCACGAAACAAAAAGGAAAAGAAAAGATGAACAGATGTTTTGTATGAGAAAGTAGGAAATGGAAAATAGTACTGAAATTAACAAGAAATTAATACCCAACATTGAAACACCTGTATTGTATAAATATTGCGGTTTAGAACGGCAACTGCTTATATGTATATGATTAATGAGACACGGAAGATGGAAGATACAACAGTTTATATTTTCGACACATTTAGTATCGATCCCACACGAGTGGGATACTTAACAACTGGTCCAGAAGCATCTGACGCGGTAGATGTGTCTCTTCCGGTGATAAACAGATACACTACATGTGGAGGATTTTGCTAAAAGACTTAAATGATCAACAAGGTGTTTGTGTTAGCATTGTCCAACCATATATGTATTTTATACATATAGTAGACACGTGTGTGTATGTGTGAATATGTATACAAATATATATAAAATTGTATACGTGCGTTGTGGTTATGTATGTACACATGTGTATTTGAATGCTTTTATGCATATATGCATATATTAACACACACCCCCGCAAATACACACACGCACACCTATATACACAAATATAGCGATAATTATTATAAGCAGTTAATTAGCACTCTTCAGCCCTCATGGTTTTAATATGTTATTCTTGGGCGTCAAACTGTTGCTCGCCATATCATTAATTTTTCTCTAAATCGGAAGAAATACCAGCAGTAGCTGTTAATTATTGTAATTCCTCCAAAAAGGTGTATTTGTTAATCCCATTTGCTTCCCACCAGTTGCCCTCAGGGGCCTCTGAGATATTCAAATTCTAAGAACAATTGACTTGTCGCAAATTCTGAGTCGAGTGGTTGCCATATTGAAACTTACACCAATCAAAGCACAAATCTTATTAGGATATTCCAATTCACACATAAATTCTCGTTAACATCATCAACAATAGCATGTATTTCTTATTGCATTCCATTACACAATATAAATTATAACTTTCACCCTGTTTAAGATATACACATGCCCTCAACATAGCTAAGTATAAATAAATAATAAACAATAGAAAAAAATAAGCCAAAGGAAAACAAATATATGACAATAAATGTTGGACTCGCTAATTTAAAGATTGAATGTCGAACACATATTCCTAGTTTCACCATATATTTTACATTTTAAAAAATGGCACTTCGTCGATTACGACGATGATGTTTCCAGTTGATTCGATCATCGGAACAGCCTGCTCGCGAAATTAACGTGTAAGCGACTGAGCAATCCATAGAAAGGCGTCTGTGTGATTCCGCGTGACAGAGAATGTGACAAGGCCGGTCCTTTCAATTACAAGTACAACTCATTTTTGACAGCTGAGTAGAGCAACGTAAAATAAAGTGTCTTAAACTTAAAAACTCAACACACCGCCGGGAATCGAACTCACAGCGTTACGGTCGTGAGCCGATTACCCTAACCACTAAGGCACGCGCCTATTCTACGCATATTAGATTACGTACTGACCAAATTCGAACGACATAAATTTTCCTATATACGTATGGACACATTTACCTATTTCTTTAATGCATGACTTTATGGTTTTATAGCCATGAAAATACCTTATTTGACTTTCGAGAACCCGGTGAAGTTATATGAGGTTGTAGGTTTAATTAAACCTAACGAGTTTTGAATAAATCATCGTTTTATTAAATTATAAATGTTATGTGAATGCACATATATAATAAACAACACGCTTTAATGTATGATAAATGCATGTGTGTGTACGTTTTTGATTCTATTTCTTCGAAAATTATCTTTACATGACACCGCTTTCCAATGGATGTTTCGCTGCGGGAAGTGTTCACTAAACGAAATTTACAAGTGTTGAGTCTGTAATAATTTTGTGACACTACATAGAAATATGTCCGCTTTTTGCACACACACACACACACACACACACACACACACACACACACACACACACACACAAACGTACACACATACACACACATACACACAACACTCACGCGGGCACGCACACTCTCATATACAATGTATAAACTAATAAACGAGCACACAACGATATATAAATAATCCATGTGTACGTACGTATGTACGTATTGATGGATAGATGTATTTATATATGGCTATAAAAAATAAATATATGTTTGTGGAGTAAATCATAGATGAAAAGATATCTATGAAAAAGATATGATTTACTGAGCTCAATGCTTTGGCCAGTATAGCGCGTAACAAAGCTATACCTTGTTCTTTATAGCTAAATATAAATAAATATTAGACAATAGAACAAATAAAGCAAAGTGAAACGAAGTATAGAACTTACCTTTTTTGGAACTGATAAAAAATGTTTGTGTCTGTTGGTATTGGAACTTATGCTGTATGAACAGCCTGTTGGATAGAAAGAAAAAGAGAATAGATATTTATTGTTTGGGTTGGCACTTAGATCAGTGTATAAAATTTATGTAAATATCAGCGAAAATAATAACAACAGTAATAATAATAATAATAATAATAATAATAATAATAATTACAGCAACAACAATAATAACAATATCGATAATATTAATTTCTTTGACGCTGAAGGACCTACTCACATACAATAGAAAAACGTACACCTTCAGATTACAAAACCTACAGCGGCAGACGTGACACCGTTATGTAAAACTGAAGGTAGTTATGATGAAGATATCGGTTTCAAATTTTAGCATCAGGCTAGAAATTTGGGATGAGGGGGTAAAACAATTACATCGACTTCAATGTTGAACTGGTACTTATTTTATCCATCCCTAAATGATGAATAGCCAAGTTGAGCTCGGCGGAATTTATACTTAGAAAGCAAAGACAGGCGACATGGCTCTAAGCATTTTGCTCGGTGTTCTAACGATTCTGCCAACTCGCCGTCTTCGTTTGATAAATATATCAAAAACACGATGAACATTTGAAAATATATTGATATAGATTAAGAAAATAAACATAGAATAATTGTATGAATATATAAGATACACTAGGATCAAAACAAGATATGATTAAGCAAAGCAAAACACATATTAGAGTTGTTGGTTCATTACAGTGAAATTTTTTGTCATCGTTTGCATAGTAGATAACTTTTGGCTGGATTCAACTTCCTTTTTCTATTTTGCTTTTGTCTCATTTTCTTTTCTTCATCGACTGCTTACCGCTCTTCGCTGATCTTCACTGCATCCATATCATTACAATTGACGCGATGATACTCTTAGATGGTGGAGGGAAGACCGCCGAGGTTGAAGCGTATTCTTAGTCACTGGAGCAACTGTACCTTCTGTCAACCACAATCATCTTCAATTCCAACTTCACTGTCGCTGCCGGTTATGGCTAGACAAAACAAGAGACCTCCAGCTTCCTTGCTAGTCACTGGAAAAAAAGACAAGGCTATCTCCGCTAACAATTCTATAACTTTTCCTGGCGCAGCTGTTGGAGTGGCACCTTCCCAAGTCTACAGTTGTTGTCGGTGTTACTATTTTCTGTGCATTTCTGTTTTATAAACGTTCCTATTCAACAGAAATGACTCTTAATGCCGCAAGTATGATAGCAGGGCTGTCTGCACAATCAACCTCGTGAGTCTCTACATTCATATTTAGGCACAGTTTCTGGATAATTCTGTGCATTCGAGAAGACGTAAAATGGCGCAAGTCTATACTGACCTCTCCTGACAACGCATCATTGTTTGTGAGAAGCGAGCTTACATCATTCCATATTGCTCCCCAAAGGAAACAAGAAGAGCATATATTGCTAATGATATACCTTCTTGTAAACCTTGTTTTGCACTTAACCATACACTGATGTATGAAAGAATAAGCGGAGGCTTCGTGTATTATTTTGCCTGTGATTCAGATCAGGCTTCAGTTTTCAAGAACAGGTCGATGTTACAGTGTGATATGCCTCGATCAATGGATAATCGCTTCTTTCAATTGTTCTTATGCTCTTCACTTTTAGAAATTGGTAGTCACAACAGATTTCTTCCTGGTGCGTGGCTTAATGGTTAGGGTATTCGGCAAACGATCGTAAGGTCGTGAGTTAGATTCCCGTTGTCCTATTGAACAAGGCACTTTATTTCACGATGCCCCATTCTACTCAAATGTTAAACATTAGCAGTACTTGTATGCCAAAAGCCAAAAGTCAGCCATGTTACGATCTGTACCACGCTGAACGATAACTACGTGGAGCGTACAAATGTCTGTGGAGTGCTCAGACACTTGCACATTAATTTCACGAGAGGCAGCACCGCTAATGGAATCAACTAGAACACTCGTCGTAGTAACCGATGGAGTATCAGATTTTTTCTTCATCTTCCTGTCCATTACCAAACAGGTAATGAGTCAAAAAGTTTATAATAGCAATCTTGATGAAGTTGTTTCTGGGCTTGCACCTATTCAAATAATGTAGATAAAACTGCATTTTTTCTTTCCACTATTAAACACATCTCACAGGCCTCGCGCGCGTGAATTCAGTGAGTCAGAGAGAGAAAGAAAGAGCGAGAGAGAGAGAGAGAAAGAGAGAGAGAGAGAGAGAGAGAGAGAGAGAGAGAGAGAGAGAGAGAGAGAGAAACAGACAGATAGACAGAGAAAGAAATAGAATGAAAGAGAAAAGAAGAGGAAGAGAAAAAGCTTCTGCCATTATTATTGCTGTTATTATATTTGAAGCATTTGAAAAGCACTTTCATTATCCGAAAATTCATATTTCCCTTTCTTCTGAAACGCCTATATGTCAATGCGTAATATTTGTGTTTAATTACGTTCTCATTTGTTTAATATTTACTGAAATATTGGAGTATATCCTTGAGTAGAGTTTATCGTTCTCGGTGTAGTTGTTTTGTCACTATTAATATAGATATTGAAGACATCCAAAGCAAAATGCTATGATAGAGTATCGTTTTCCCCAAAGGAAGAATATATACTCAAACTTAATAAATTCATTCGTTTTATAATGGTACTTAAGTAAAAGAAGAAAGTTTTCCGCGTTTAAAAGCCCTTAGTATTCCAAACTTAAAGACCCAAAGTAAACACATATCGACAATGCAACAAAAATTAATAATGATGATGATAATAATAATAATAATAATAATAATAATAATAATAATAATAATAATAATAATAATAATAATAATAATAATAATAATAAATGCCCTGATGCATTACCAAGCACTGTCTTTCATAGATTCTGATCTTAAGTGATTGGAAGTGTTACCATGTACAAGTTTTGTCTTGGTTTAAAACTTGGTATAAAAGATGGATGATGATGATGATTATGACGACTACGACGACGACGAGGAGTGAGAGGGGGGAATTATAATAACAGAAAAGTACTATGAACACCAGCTAGAAAGCTTGAAAGAAAATAAGAATTACAATGATTTTGTTTGACTTCCCCATAATGACTGACCATATTATAGAAGCCAGAACACTACCAGATATGGTTACATAGGACGAAAGAAAAAAAAAAACAATGTGAAATCATAGATTTTGCAATGCCAAAGGATAATGGAGAGGATATCATATTTTTTTTTTTTTAAAGCGAAAAATACCACGACTTGACCGGAGGTATAAACAGATTGTAAAAGACAAAGGTGACAGTTGCTCCTGTGGTAATTGCTACACTTGGTACAGCACCCAGACTGCTGCATAAGGAGTTTGGAACTGGCACACGCATGGTCGAATTGCAGCAAAGTGCAATCCCATTTTCTTCAAGAATACTCAGAAAGAATCTTGAGATTTGAGGAGATTTGGTGTCACCAAACTTCAATAACATAGCATGTAATAATAATAATAATAATAATAATAATAATAATAATAATAATAATAATAATAATAATAACAACAACAACAACAATAATAACAACAACAGCAACAACAACAACAACAACAACAACAACAAGAGACCATCTCGTCTCGGGATGTCCTGTGCTGACACCAAACGAATACAAAAATCGCCATGATATGGTAGGACAGTATTTACACTGGAAATTATGTAAACACTACAAAATCATCACTCATGCTTACTGATATGGACATCATCCTGAGACAGTCGTTGAAGGTAAAAATATCATTATCCTCTTGGATTTTCCAGTCGTCACCGACAGAACGATCCAGGCTAATCAACCAGACGTAAATATTAAAGACATGGAAGAAAATACTTGTAGGCTACTAGATGTAAGTGTTCCTACTGATAAAAATATACCTATCAAGGAATTTGACAAACTAAGTAAATATAAGGACATGGAAATTGAAATACAAAAGATGTGGCATCTTAAAACGAGAACTGTACTTGTTCTTGTTATTGTAGGTGCTCAAGGTATGATACAAAAAGGGATGTCAGAAACATCTAGATAAGATCCTAGAAGAACCATGTCTCAGAGAAATCCAAAAGATTGTACTGACAAGTACTGAGCACATACTTAGAAAACCCTTATCCATTTAAATGTCTGTGTTGTATTATGTAAAGATATTTCGCTACTTCCTGTCCCCAAGCTTTCAGTCATACTGTAACATCTCTTATCCTTTACTCACCCCAGGACACTAGGTGCGTCTCGGCAAGTCATTGTAGCAAACTTGCAGATTAAAAGTAAAATAACAACAACAGCAATAATAATAATAATAATAATCAACACTGCTGTTTGTGAAAGATAGCCTATCACCATTGCTGTTTTTGAGAGTTAGACTGTCACTATTGCTGTTCGTGATTTGTACGATATGCCTCGCACAGATACTAAGGAAAGTGACATCGTGGAGGAAAATTAAATCATCTGTTATATATGAATGATGGAAAGACCGAACATAAAACAAATGGCCTAGCTTCAACAGTACAGATATTTAGTAAGGATATAGGAATGGAATTTGGGGCTTAAAAGTGTGGTATGCTTATAATACAAAGAGGCAAAGTAGTGTCGTCTGATGGTGCAGAGCTACCCAACGGTGAGAAAATCTAGGATATTCAGACTAATGGATAGAAATACTTGAGGATTTTAGAATACGACAAAAGCAAAGAAAGTAAAATGAAGGAAAGCTTTAGGCGAGAATATATCAGAAGAACCAAATTAATTATAGGAAGTAAGCTCAATGGAAGAAACAAATCTGGGCACTTAATGTGATATGGTGCAGGTGTTATTAGGTGGACAAAGAACGAGTTTGAGGAAATGGATAGGGAAATAAGAAAAGTGATGACAGTTACCAAGGAACTACACCCCAAAAAGCGATGCTGATAGACTGTGTGTCTAAAAGCAAGGGAATGCTTATAACACAAAGAGAACAATCTGAACAAACAGCAGAGTGAATCCCTGCTTGCCACTGTTGGAATCAACAATACAATACCTACTGAAATCGTGATGCATCCACAAACATTTAAGAAACAAGATGGAGAAAGAGCAAACAACTGGAAAGTGAAATCACTGCATGGGCAATACGTCAGAGAAATCGAAGGAAAAGACAAGATCAACATTTGGAGATGACTAAGAAAATGTGATCTGGAAGGATGCACTGAGGCATTGATATGCAAGGCCTAGGAACAAGCTCTGAAAACTAATTACACCAAGTTCGAAATAGATAAAAGTAGCGAATCGCGCGTTTGTAGAATATGTAGCAGCAGAAACGAAACAATCTCACATATTGTGATTGAGTGTAGCAAGCACTACAAAAGGAGGCACGATAACGTGGCTAAGTTCGCCCACTGGAGGCTATGTGAAAAGTTCGGCCTGAACAGAGCACGCAAATGGTACGAAGATGAACCAGGAGTCACCGAGAACAAGGAACATAAGATACTGTGGGATTTTACAACCCAATGCGACTCTCTAATCGAGGCTCGGAGACTAGATGTTGTTGTTGTAGATAAAGAAATAAAGGAAACCAAGATCATAAATATTACAATACCTGGTGATGCATGCATCAAAGAACTAGATTGAAAAGTACTGACTACTAAAATACAAAATTTCAAGAATGTGGACTATGAAGAGAGTATCTGTCATTCCAGTTCGGATCACTAACGACGAAGTTCGGGAAATATGTCAAAGAAATCGGAATTGACATGAGGGTAGAGTAAGCCCAAAAAACTGCTCTGCTGTGGACAGCAAAGGTTTTGAGATTGGTACTTCGATGTTGAACGTCTCCCACGATAATTAAGGAGGAGGGGAAGAAGGAAGCGGAGGAGGAGAATTGTTTCTGTTTTAAACACTGCGCCAGCAATTTTGAGGGGAGGAGTTTTGTCAATATCATCGATCCCAATACTAGATTGGTATTTTAGTCTAGATGGAGGAAAACTTAGGTTGACTTCGGTGGGATTTGAACTTCAAATGTAAAGTATGAGAAGAACGGACAATAATAATAATAATAATAATAATAATAATAATAATAATAATAATAATAATAATAATAATAATAATTTCTAATTGATGTATCAATACCAGCAGATGACAATGTTTCCCTAAAAGAAATGGAAAATCTTTAAAATACAAAGACCTGGAAATAGAGGTAACTCGAATGTGGAATCTAAAAACAGAAACAATTCCTATAATAGTAGGTGCCTTAGGTATAATAAAATAATATTCAGACAAATACATAACAAAAACACCAGAACTTACAAATATATATAACATACAGAAAATTGCACTACTGGGCACTGCACACATCCTACGCAAAACACTTTCAATACAGTAACCATAAGAGCATCACAGCAAACCACAGCACATACCCAAGGCACACAGAGCTGCACTCGGTAGTGAAGTGAAAGTACGTTATAAAAATAAAACTACTGAACAATAATAATAATAATAATCGTATTTGAACCATAATACTTATCATAAACGCGTCCGTACAGAAAACAACCACATACAACAATGGATTATATAAAACTGGGTGTAGTAAGGAAAACATGCAAAACAAATAAAGAAAAATGTAGATTTTTCGTTTTATTGTTTTGAAAGAGAAGCTTCCGTACAGAATATGGTCTAGCTCGACTACCGAGTGCATGTGTCCGCCAATCCATAGCCTCATATAGATAGGCGTCGCATAACAAGTTTAGATAATCATATAGGATCATATGTACTCCAAAATTGCGTTAATCAATTACAATACACAACAGGAGTAATTATTATTAATAGATGAAAATATTTGGAGTTACTGAAAACCTATTTTTTCTTGTAAGAGAAAACACAGATCAAAAGGCTACTGATCAAGAGTGTTTTTCCCTTTCTATTCCTTGCACACATTTTGCAATAACAATTATTTAAGTATGAAGGCATCAGCAAACAGCTATAGTTTTATTAACATTCGGATTCATATCCATTTGTTATTTCGAACATATATTATGAATTTCCTCATCAAGTTCATTCTATGTTTTCTCTTTAATTATTTTCTTTATTTTAGCTGGATATTTATGTACAGCTTCAGGATCTGAACTAGCAACTTCTGTGCTTTTCACACCTTTTGCACTTAGAAGTTATAGAATTTTGTAGCCAAATATTGCTAGTAAAACATGTTTGTTAGCCTTTTATTTATTTATTTATTTATTTATTTACGCGTGAATTGTACCTGACAGATTGTTCATTATATTATTGGAATCAATGGAAATTCGTTTCTGATCACAATTTTCGAATCAAAGGGAGTGTTGAGAGATGCTCTATTTCAGTTACTGTAGAACTTCGATTCGTAATACATAATGTTTCATGATGTAAACGGCATTTTCGTTTGATCAAATAGTTGCGCCAAATATTTCAGTCTCACATATTTATGACCTTTTCTGTGTTTTAATAGTGGTGAGCATTTTAATTATTTCAAGATGACTAATATGATTAATGCATCGAGTAATAACATTTTGTTTTTTTTTTTATTTTTATTACTTCTGTACTTTTTCTTATAGATTTTGTTGCATGGGAAGTGACATAAAATGAATAATTTCAAAAAGCACGTGTTAAGTTGTTTAATAGCAGGGTAACACGCTCGTCAATGTAAAAGGCGCGTAATTGAGATGTTGAAGCAAAGGCGGGAGGTTGATTTTGGCTCAGCTGGTCAATTGTACCTAATTAGACCACCACCTTCAAAGCGCAGTAACCAAATTTAATACGCTATAAATTAAAGGATGGTTACCATGTATTCAATTGTGGTATTTAAATCTGGCCCAGACTGTGCACGTTTAACACATATAATTAAAGTAAAATAACATGCCCTATATATAGATGCTCTTGTATGCACACGTGAAAAACTTCTCGCTCTTTTTCTCTTTCTCTTTCTCATTCTCTCTTTCATTTCCTCTCTCCCCCTCTCTTTTTCTCTCTTCAACTTTCTCTACCCCGCCCTCTCTATCTCTCTCTTTCTCTCTCTCTCCCCCTCTCTCTCTCTCTCTCTCTCTCTCTCTCTCTCTCTCTCTCTCTCTCTATATATATATATATATATATATATATATATATATATATATATATATATATATATATATATATATCTGTGTTTTGAGAGCCGGCTATGGTAAACAAAAGTGAGTCCTGCAGGCAGTAAATAATTATAAGAAAATGCCAAGGAAAAAAGCGAAGGAAACCCTTCGTGTTATGTGCTTGTCATGGAAGAGAAAGGGTCTGTTCGTCGATGGTGCAGGGAGAGAGGGAGGTACTATATGCAGAAAATGCGAAAGCGTGTACATGGTTGCTTGAATAGCTAAAACTATGAGCATAAAAATATTTACAATACATAATGCAGTTTGAGTATGGGTCTGCATGATCAAATCTGACTTGTGCTTCAATATTACACCTTCTCTCTTCGACCTAACAGGGGACTATATATACGGCCGGTTACCGTTTTAGATATAGCAATGAAATATCTCTCAAATCTTGAGATCACATTCTATTGTCTCCCTGAGCTTCCAGCACTGAGGTATAGCCACAAAAAATTCTTTAATTTGAAGAAAGTATAGGATAAAATAACCAAATACAAATGTGTTTATTTCATAATATGTACATTATCATTGACAGGAGTCGGCAATGCTACTGTGCTACAAAACTTGCACACTGAGCAACTGCTTAACCTGTAATCAAGCTCCTTCAAATTACACGCTACCGTATTAAAATAAGTAGGGACACACGAGATAGAGTAATGCAAATCAAATTATAGGAGTTTAAAAATAAAACGCGATGCTCTATGATGTTATAAAAACGGATACGGATGTCTCCGTTAGAAGAACTTCAAACACTGGTCCAGTAGATCAGAGCGAAGTCGAGGTTAAAGAGCAATAAACAACTTGCACAAATCTTTGAATGTAAATAAGTTTTAAAAAAAAAGAAATAAAAAATTAGAATCACAAACTAATTTCCATATTAAGCATAATAGAAGTGAGAAATTATTGTAAACAATAGCGAATACATCATTAAATAAGCATCGACATAATGCTTAATGATACGATCAACGACGAAGGAATTTACATATAAATGCATATTAATTAGAACTCCTACGACATTGCATTTTGATAATGAAATAAAAAAGATTTGACGAGAAAAAGAAAAACAACGAAGATATCAAAACATAAGAGAAAGGGTGAATACGTGTCAAGACACATATAATGTAGTCTGAATTGACTGTGTTTGTTGATTTGGAGTGAGGTTCGAAATGTACATAAAAAGACTATGTAGCCCAAACGGCGAAAGAGAGAAATATGTTGATATATAAATAGATAAATACTTAAATATATGTATATGTAAATATGAGGGTATGTATATAGATTCGGTTGTTAGATAAATTGGTGCGTTTGCATAAATTAACAAGGAAAATATGTTTTATCGTAGAAAGTTATTTTATTTATGTTTATTTATTTATTTATTTATTCATTTAGTAGCTATTTTCTTCCTCTACAAATTTCGTTAATCGTTTCTGAAATTTTAATACATTTTCCTTCTTTTCAAGCATACGACTATGGCGTGCATAGTAAGAGAAAAAGTAAACTAACATTTTCGGCATCTGCTTCTCTTCTCTTTCACATAAGTTCCAAAGATACCAGATTTGCTTGAGACAATTGTTCTCTGTACAGAGAAGGTGCTATTACTGAAAGAATTGCACGGAAATGGTTTTAACGCTTCATGGAGGGGAAACTCCATTTCGCAGATTCTCCGTGTCCCAGCCGATCTGTAAACCACCCAACCAGCGACACGACACACTTATTCAATATGATCTGTTCGGGTAAACGAGCTTACTAAGGAGGATCAGGAGGATATCCGCCCCAAACCACACGGGAATTGAACCAGCAGACAATATGCTCACATTATACCATCCCCCAACACGTTCGCTTGTTGGGTAAGGTTTCAAAACTCGATGAATGGACATCACATGCAATATATATTAATAGAAGTGTCTATTAATAGATATTGAAGAATTATCAGCTACCAAATGACTTGTAAATTTTAAACACAGTTCAGCTCTGCTCTATTTCCACCAGTTTGCTTGTTCGACAGCAAGCGGTGGAAATGGTGTCTTTACGTCAATATGAAATAGAAAGAATGGCTGAATTCCGGCAAGCAAGTAACTCCAGAGCCAAGCCTGAGCTTTAGCCACGCAACACGATGGTCTACTTTTGGTAGTATGGGCCTAATCCACAACGAAATAGTGGAAAACAACAACACGATCAATGCAGATCATGATGTTCAGAAACTGCACGGGCCCAAAAATCCTGCTGAAACCACACGACCAGCGGTACGACGTCTTTATTCAACATGACTGCACTCACCTCCACGTCATGAATTTGAACAAGAATAATATTAAAGTACTTGACTGGAAATTTCTACAGCGCCAACCGATTTCTACTGATATAACAGTCAACTAAATCCACTCACAGAGCTTTTGTCAGCACGAAGCTGTAGCAGAAGACTTGCCCAAAGTGCCGCGCAATGGAATTGACCCCGGAACCATGAAGTTGGAAAGCAATCTTCTTACGACATAGTCACGCCTACCCCTGTACACATACATTCATACACATCTTTGTATACATACATACATACATACATACATACATACATACAAACATACATACGCATATGCATACGCCATGACATGAAAATATATACATAAAAACGCATCCATAAAACAAACATACAAATCTGCGCATACACTAACACCAAATACTGCACATACACACACACATGCACAAATACCTAGATAATGTTGATAAAAGTTCCAATGAAGGAGCATTGGACAAGAAATACAGAAATGAAACTGATTGATATACATACATACATACATACATACATACACACGTACATACATACCTTTTTACTTACTCATGCGCAGGTATGACGTTGCGGCTGCAATCATCGTTTCGTACCGACGTGGTATCTGGCTCAGACATACGTGCAATAATCTAGGAATGTCTTCTATCAGAAGCTCGGAGATACCAATGCCTTCCTGAGGTTGACATATACGAATACATACTATCATAAATACATAAGTATATAAACATATTGAGATAGAAACATAAATCTTACACTAAGTAGGTGCGTGCATGTGTGCTGGGGTGGGTATTTGTGGATACTATGAAGCTGTGTATTTATGGAATGTTATTGACGTGAAATAAGTTATATTCGTCTTCTGTAAGACTTATCTCATGTTTCTGCCTCTATTATACATGTATATATATATATATATATATATATATATATATATATTGTTGTACTTGGGGATGGTCATATTGCCAGTTTAGCCAATAAAAACACACGCACTGTATATTTGGTGTTAATTTTTTTTTTTCAGCTTTATATTACATTAATCTTAATCTTAATCTTAATCTTAATCTATATATATATATATATATATATAGAGAGAGAGAGAGAGAGAGAGAGAGCGAGAGAGCGAGAGCGAGAGAGAGAGCGAGAGCGAGAGAGAGAGCGAGGGAGAGAGAGCGAGGGAGAGAGAGAAATAGATAGATAGATAGATAGATAGATAGATAGATAGATAGATATACGTATGTATATATATATATATATATATATACATACAAACATATATACATATATATATGTATGTATGTATGTATGTATTTATGCGGGTACGCACGTATGCATGTATATATCATCATCATCCTTTGATCATCCTATGATTGCTCGGAACTCCATTGACAATCTCCACACTACACGGTCTTGCATTGCTGTGTTCAGATCTCTAATATCCAGCCTTGAGTCCCGTGATATAGTATCTGGAAATGTCGGTTTCCTGGAGAAAACACTTCCAGAGGGATGGTATAGGAGCAATGATGAGATAACCTCTTTCTCTGCTCCATGACAGTGACCAGCAAATTGCAGCCATTTCTACTTTAGCTTGAAGGATATTGCTATCAGATATCCATAGTGTTACTAAGTGTTGGGTGTGATCTCGAAATAATGTTCTGTATTTTTCTGATCAGGTTGGCATAAGTTCCATATAGTTATTTTTCTAAGAGAGCCGATAAGGTACAGGTTTCTGATCTATAGAGAATGGTCGGCTCAATCAGTGGTCTAAATTTTATAACTTTTAACGTAGGTGGAAGGTTTGAGTGCCTGATCTTATATATATATATAGAGAGAGAGAGAGAGAGAGATAGAGATAGATAGAGAGAGAGAGAGAGAGAGAGAGAGAGAGAGAGAGAGAGATAGATATAGATATACAGGGCAGGGAATCGTCAATTAGTAATAAAATTAATAATTAACAATGTTGCCGGGTAGCTCAGTATGAAAAAACCTTTTCGGTAAAGCCATTTATAATCATAAATATATAGGGATTAGCAGTAACCTGCTTCTCCAACATACTGAGAATTCAGAAACAGCAGCCAAAGAACTACTGATTCTAAAACTACAAATTTTTCTCTAATTGATAGCGATATTCATGGTACACACAGAACAAAAGACAGAATATTTGGCTGAAGATCGAAATGAGGTAATTTCATACCACTAATCGTGAAACGTCGTACCGAATTAATTAAAGGCAGGTTTGTTTTTTTACTCTTCTCTTCTGTCTTTACAACAGGATAACGACTCTAAGCACACGGCGAAGTCTACCAAAAATGGATTGTCAATCACAATATAAATATTTACCCCTAAATATTTATAATTGTATATAAATTCATTAGTGACTATAATTTATTAGTTTCTTTAGCACATTCTTATTTTATGCATGTGTATGCAAATATAGTATTGGTATATCCCATTTATGTTCATTAGAAATTAAATAATTAAATAATTTTGACATGTACGAATATTTATTTCCCCACACTGTATATATATGTATGTATGTATGTATGTATGTATGCATAAATACATGCGCAAGTATGTATATATGTATATATATACAGGTACGTGTATATATATATATATAAAGAGTAATATATATATATATATATATATATATATATATATATATATATATATATGTGCGAGTAAAAATAAATACAAAAAAAGGGTGGATTTTTTTGTATGGTTGTGTATAGAGGAATATATTATTTTGCTTAAAAGAGTTCCAACACTGTCTGTTTTTTATGTTTTATTTATATTCCTGCAGAACTAATGTGGGGTATAGAATATGGAATATACAATATATAATATAATATACAATATATAATATAAAATAAAAATCAAAATGGATGGCACCATGAAATAAAGTATTGAATGTAGATGAAATATTGAGTGTTCAATATAAAGGATCAAATATATAAATATATAAATATAAATATATATATATATATATATATAAAGGCGACTCGAGTTTCAGGGCTATTTCCCTTCGTCATGGCCGGTATGACAGTCTTTAACAGACTGTAATAAGTTGGCTGGTTTTCTGTCTTTTATACCAATTCCTTTGGATGGCAGCAGTAGGTGTCTGGCTATTTTTAGAATTGATGTTAAATCTGTTTTTAGACATGATGATATTTTAATTTATTGTTTTGTGTGGGGTGTAGGGATAAGATTTTTAAACCCCAGTAGGTGTTTGGCTGTTCTTAGAAATGATGCCAACTCTATTTCTAGAAATGATGATATCTGAGAGATTTTTTGTGTTTTGGTTACAGGGATAAGATTTTTAAACCCCAAGTAAGATGGATTTAATCATTGTTTGTTAAGAGTGGGTTTGAATTTCTTAATAAAGTCCTTTTCTTTGCATTTTCTTTCAATTTCATTCCGGTTGTAAAGTTTATGGAATGGAAATATAATAAAAGTTTGATGACCACATGTTGCTAGATGGTTACTCAGTGGTATTTGGCGGACTTCTGGGTTTTTAATCTGTTGTCGATGTACCCGTGAGCGTTCCGATAGTGCATTACCTGTCTGGCCAACGTACAATTCTTCACAATTAGGGCATTTGATGCAGTAGATTAGATTTCTACTTTTGCAGTTCATGTTCGCATTGGTGAATATTTTCCCTGTTTTTGTGTTCATATATGGGCCGGTATGGATTGATCGGCATGTGCCGCATCGGCTATCATTGCATTTGGATACAGTGAATGTTTGATTTTTGTTGCTGAGGTCAAACCTTGCCTTTGTTAATAGTTTTTTCAAGTTTTTAGGTTGTCTCTTACTGAGAGTTATATTTTGATCTGTAATGATATTTCTCAATTCCTTACTTTGTGCAAGGATCGGTAAGTTCGCTTTGGCGATATTAAAGATGTTCTGGTGGCATGGATTTTGTGTCACTATAAATGGAATGATCTTTTCCTGATTGTCTTTTCTTTGCGGTGTCCTCAGTTGTTGTATGGGTATTTTCGAAGCCCGCTGAATACCATTTTCTATGAGTCGTGATGGGTATTTTTGCTTCACCAGAAATTCTTTCAGTTCCATCAGGCGTTGATTTCTGGTCTCTATATCCTCTACAATAGTACATATTCTCCTGGCTAGGCAGTATGGTATGTTGCGTTTTGTATGGGGTGGATGGCACGATTTAAAGTTCAAGTATTGGTGTGTGTCTGTGTGTTTGTAATATATATCTGTGGTAATTGCGGTGTTCTTTTTAATTACCATTATATCTAGAAATGGTAATTTGCTACTGTTCATCTCCTTTGTGAATTGGATGGATGGGTGTAGGTTGTTCAGGAGGGTGTTAAATTCCTCCACAATGCTTTGAGGTTTGGTCCAGATTATGAAGCAATCGTCCAGGTATCTCTTCCATGCTTTTTCTATAAACTTCCTAAATTCGGTGTTATATCTCTCCTCTATTTCCTGGTAGAGTTTTTGTTCCAAGTAACCCATCACCGAATTCGCATAAACGGGGGCAAACCTCGTCCCCATAGCCGTGCCTTTAATTTGGATATAGTTCTTACCATTGAAGAAGAACGTATTATTTTCCAGGATAAGTCTCACTGATTCTAGTATAAATGTCACCGTGTACCTGTTGGGAATTGCTTCTCTGTGTTTGTTTACCCAGTATTCAACCGCCTTTATTCCTAAATCATGTGGGATATTTGTGTATAGGCTTACTACATCGAAGCTCAGTAGGATTGAATTTGTTTCAGTGGTTTTGGGAAGATGGGATAAAAAGTCGATGTCATCCCGAATGAAACTGGGTATGTATGTACAAAGTGGCTTCAAAAGAATGTCGATGAAATTGCTTAGACGGTGAGTAGGGCATACTGGGCCAGCTATAATTGGTCTAAGTTTTAAATCTTTTGGATGTAGCACTTTTATGTATTCACTTCCTTGTTCCTTTACTCCCTGTTGAATATCTTCTGACTTGTGTATTTTGGGTAAGCCGTAAAAGTTACTGGGTCTTGGTTCGAAGTTGGTGATGTAGTCTCTTTCATTGTCAGTGAGTGAGTTGTAGTGTTTAGAAACTAAGTGGTTGATCTTCTTCATGATGTGGTGGTCTATGTTCGAGGGTATTTCACAATAGAAGGTTGTGTCATTTAGTTGTCCCTCAACTAAATCCTTGTAGTATTCCACATCCATGATGACGATTGCACCCCCTTTATCTGCTTGTTTAATTATTATTGTTTCATCGTTTTGTATCCGTTTAAGTGCAGATATCTCTGATTTGTTAATGTTCGGCCTAATTTTGGTATTTTGTTTTAGGGGGAAGTTTGATAGGGTGTCAATATATTGGTCCAGGTAGATATTTCTGCCTTTTGGTGGGGTGAAATTTGATTTATTCCTCACTAAAGAATCTTCGGTTTCATTATTATTTTTATTATTAATATTGGTGGTGAAGAATTCGACAAGTCGTAATTTGCGACAGAATTTCTGGATATCTTCCTTTAGTTCATGGTGGTTGACTGTTGGTGTAGGTGTAAATTTCAGGCCTTTTAACAGAAGTTGGGTTTCATCATTGTCAAGATCTCTTCTGGAAAGATTAATTATCTTAGGGTCTATGTGTCCAATTGTTTTGGGTGTGTTACTTCTTGGTGTGTTTCTTTCTCCGGTGTTTGTTGTCCTGACATTAAAAAATGAATTTTTTTCTATTTATGGTTACTATTTTTGTTAGTGTTGATTTGAAGTTTGTGTTTTCGTTGTGTTATTTTACCTGGTGTTGTTATGTTTGCCTTCCTATTTTCAGAATTAAATATCTTCTTTTTCAATTTGTAAGTATTGGTTTTAGTGATCTGAGAGGATGGTTTGGTATTGTTTCTGGTTCTAGGCCGGTTTTTTCCTCCGTTTTTTGTAGGTAATCTTTTTTGAGGTTTCGAAAATGATCTGGTGTTCCTACGTCTAAAGGTCTGATCAGAGAAATATTTATTTTGTTCATGTTTTTTGTTTATAATGTGTAGATTAGGGTGTTTGCGTACAAAAGGGGAAGAGTTCTTACCGTAGTTCCTCTTTGATTCCTGGTGGGATGGGCGTTGATGTTGCCTCATGCTCTGGTTTTTGTTACCTTGGTGAGATTGTTCTTTTTTACTGTTATTTCTCTGAGTTCTAAATTCTTTACCGTAGTTGGTAGAATATTTATCCAGGAATAGTTGTTTCTGCTGCCATAATTTGCGTGATTTGTTCTCTTCTCTGGAGATATCTTTGATCCATAGTTCGCGCATTTTTTCTTCTACATTGCCAGTTGCTAGTTTTGATATTTCTTCTTCAATAAGACTGTCGATTGCTTCATATTTGGTTTTATAACGGGATTGTTTAGACAGGGTGATAGAAATGTCGGTCCTGAATTTTGTTAATGCGAGATCCCATCGGAGGGAAATAGCCCTGAAACTCGAGTCGCCTTTATATATATATATATATATTTATATTTATATATTTATATATTTGATCCTTTATATTGAACACTCAATATTTCATCTACATTCAATACTTTATTTCATGGTGCCATCCATTTTGATTTTTATTTTATATTATATATTGTATATTATATTATATATTGTATATTCCATATTCTATACCCCACATTAGTTCTGCAGGAATATAAATAAAACATAAAAAACAGACAGTGTTGGAACTCTTTTAAGCAAAATAATATATATATATATATACACATATATATAATATATATATATATATATATATATATATATATATATATATATATTATTTATATATATGATATATATGATATATATATATATATATATTATATAAAATATATATATATATGATATACATATATATATATATATAATATATATATATATAGCATATATATATATATATATATATATATATATATATATATATTATATATAATATATATATCATGCATATATATATCGTATATATATATATTATATATCTATAATATAATATGCATACATATATATATGCATATATATATATACATATATATATTTATATGTGTGCGTGCGTGCGTGCGTGCGTGCGTGCGTGCGTGCTGCGTGCGTGCGTGCGTGCGTGCTGCGTGCGTGCGTGCGTGCGTGCGTGCGTGCGTATGTGTGTGTATGCATATATATATATATATATATATTCAAATATTCTGCTTTGTGTTTCCCTTTGGGTCATTATCCTGCCCTGCAGCTTACAAAACTAATTTATATACTGCCTTCTTTGTCAGCTACATATATCATTGATATTTGCCAGAATGCCTATCTCAACAAGACAATTAATATAATATTCGCACACACAAAAATGGAAGTGGTATTATGTATATTGTACATATTGTATCCTGTTGTATAGTGATACCAAATTATCTATTTGTAAAGTTGACAGTAGAGTTATAAAATAAATTGCTTCTGTATCACAGAGGACATGTCTAGAAGAAGACATATCTGCATGCATCATTCACATGCAGGCCCCCACAACCGATCCTGAACTCGTTTGAGTTTATTAGCAAAATGGAAAGCAACCAATAACTTACCAAATACAGGGTTATAGTGCATTATATACTCTTTATTCTTTGATTAATTTACGAGTTTCAGTCATGTGACTGTGGTCACGCTGGACCGCCAGCTGTTCGTCCAACAAAGTGACCACAAGATATTTTCTAAGCCTGGTACTTTTTCTATCGGTTTCTTTTTTTGCCGAACCGTTAACGTAAAAACACCAACACAGGTTGTCAAGAAGTGATGGGGTAACAAACACAGACAGAAAGACACATACACGTAAATACACACACACACATGTATATATTATGTATATATATATATATATATATATATATATATATATATATATATATATATATATATATATATATATATATATATATATACATATATATACATCACTGGTTTCTTTTAGTTTCTGTCTCCTAAATCTACTCACAAGGCTTTGGTCGGCCCGAAGCTGTGGTAGAAGACATTTGCCCAAAGTGTCACACAATAAGACTCAACCCAAAACCATATGGTTGGGAGGCAAGCTTCTTTATTTCATAAATTTTGCCATAAAGGCATTACATAGAGGGGATAAACAAAGACAACCAAACATAAAGAAGCAAGCTTCTTACCACGCAGCCACATCTGCTTCTATAAAATTTTTCTGAAGGTGTCGAGGATCGAACTCTTTCTCTCTCTCATCTCTCTCTCTCTCTCTCTCTCTCTCTCTCTCTCTCTCTCTCTCTCTCTCTCTCTCTCTCTCTCCACACACACACACACACACACACATATATATATATATATAGTGAAAGAAAGAGAGAGACAGACAGAGAGAGAGAGAGAGGGACACTAGGAAGAAAATGAAATTCAAGAGGTTTTTTATATTCATTACGATCGTTTCGCCCCTCTGTGCGCCTGTACCTCAGAAATGAGATGCTGTACCGACAAATGTGTTGCATGTTAGGTGCAGATGTATCTCCACAACTAACTAGATTTTCATTCGCCGTTTCTCGACTGTGCTATTACTCCCTGTTTTCTTGATTTTAACAAGACAGGAAGACTTCCTAAGACAGCAACATTCAGAAATTTTTAAAATATAAAATTTTTGGAGGTTAGGGTTTGCAACGAACAAACGACACCAGAGTGGACGTACGGTAGTAAACAATCGGCCAATACAGACGTTTAGGGCCGTTAGGCCAAGACAAATTGTAATGGGTAACGTCTGGGAGAAATTTTGAAAGGATATAGAGTAAATATAGTAGAAGAGCAAAAAATATCGAGAGGAGAGAGAAATGATGTCCGGCTAACTGGCCGTCCGATCCAGAAAAGACAGAGCAACGTGTGAGCAACAGGCAGAGGGGAGGACGGACAAGGACGAGAGAAAGAAACAAAGGGTGTGAGAAGGGAGAAGGAAAGAAATATAGTAGAGAGTGAAAGAAAGACAGACAGGAGACAGTAAAAAAGTAAGGGGAGATAAAGGAATATAGAAGTTGATACAGGGATACAGGGAAAGAAAAGAAAAGAAAACAGGCAGGGAACAGATTATAGTCACAGAAAATATATATAGATGTAAATACTTATTGTTGACAAAGGCTGCGCGGCATTCAATTATTAAACGAATGAAAAAATATATATTATTTATTTGATAACTGAACGCCAGTAGTGTCAACTTTTGTGTAGATTAAGTGAATTAAAACGCGCGCGCGCGCGGATACGTGTGCTTGAGCGAGCGAGCGAGCGCCCAATTATGTGTACGTAGCTTGGAATCGGGAGATATATTATAAGATGTATGTTTGGAGTTGTTTATAATTCCCTTTTCTGCATAATTTTCAAGAATTTTCAAGTCGATACTGCTTTTACAATACATACATATTCGAGTGAAATTACTAATATATATATAGTTCCATCTACGATTTAATCTAAATACGTTGATGTACTTTACCGTAGCATATCTACAGCAAAATAGAATAAATTCGAATTGTATAGAACATTAGAACTAAATTGCATCTTCTGTTCTACGTATCTCATTACTGGATTGCGTATATATTTAGTTCAATTCGAATTTGCTTACAAGGTATACTGGTTTCAAATTCACAAGGCCATCAATTTCTTGGGAGGGGTATGTCGACTAAATTGACCCCAGTGCTCAGCTTGTACTTATTTCACCGACCCCGAAATGAGGAATGGCAAAGTCGACCCGCTCAGAATTTGAAATCAGAAGTTAGCGATGGACGAAATGCTGTTAAGCATTTTTCCCGGCGTGCTAACGGTTCTGCCAACTCACCACCTTAGTTATCAGATTTAGCAATGGGTCGATGACTTAAAGGTTCGCGTTAACGATTAGATAGTGACGGGATAAGTACCTTAACACAAAACACTAGTCCATCGAATCACTGATCAAGCGTCATGTGTTTCTCTCGCACTCACAAATTCTGTGTGTATGTGTGAGTGTGTATACCTACCAATGACCTATCAGCCATCAGACGACACTCGAGCAGTCTGAGATTGTGAAACACATACGTACGCACACACATACGCAGAAATTCACTCAATTTACTACGAGTATATAAGTTCCTCTTTCTCCCGCCCTACGGATTCTTAGACGATAATGTCTATGTTTTTTGTGAATGTGAGTGTTTATGTGTAGTTTGTCGAAGGCCAGCACATGGAAGCTTCGAGGTCACAGTCACGTATATTCGTGTGTGTGTCTGTACAAATGAGAAAAATTTACTCAAAATCCATAGAAGTATTTACATGTTTCTTTCCAACTACATATACCTCCCTGTTACTAATAGCAGTCTCATCCTACAGTTCTTCTTGGATATCACTCGTACCTGTGTGCATTATTCTCTTTGCAGCATTACGATATTTGTGAGGCGGCGAGCTGGTAGAATTGTTAGCACGCCGGGGAGGAGGCTTAGCAGCATTTCGTCCGTCTTTAAGGGGCCGATAAAGTAAGTTGAGCAAGTGTGGGTGGCTATTTAATCGACTTAACACCTCTCCCGAAATTGTTAGCCTTGTGCCAAAATTTTAAACTAATTTTATTATCACTATTATTATTATTATTATTATTATTATTATTATTATTATTATTATTATTATTATTATTTACAATAATAATAAAGATAATAATAATAATGATGATGATGAGGATGATGATATTATTATTATTATTAGTATTATTATTATTTCTATTATTATTATTATTATTATTATTATTATCATTATTATTATTATTATTATTATTATTATTATTATTATTATTATTATTATTATTATTATTATTATTTCTATTATTATTATTATTATTATTATTAGTATTATTATTATTATTATTATTATTATTATTATTATTATCATTGTTATTTTCTATTCCAGTAATTTTAATGGTTATAATTAGATTAACATGATGAACGGTATACTGGAGCCAGAAACTCCAAATGTCAACTGCCGAGGAACTTAATTAACCAACTTCCGAACTTTTGGTTAGAAGAATAGGCTGTTATGTAATCCAAAATAAATTGAAATAATAATAATAATAATAATAATAATAATAATAATAATAATAATAATAATAATAATAATAATAATAACAATAATAATCATAATAAAAATAATGAATACACGTTTCTATTTAATCACAACACATACAACACATCTATTTCTCAAATGCTAATTAACCTCTTTTAAGATCAAGTGTTGACAATGAAATTCGGTAATGAATACAAATGGCCAAATTAATTCCTGATTGTAGCATTTAATTAACTTCTTTATAACTAGCGAAAAATAAAAGAAGCATTAAAACGTAAAATATATATACATACATACATATAATGTGTTCATGTATGTGTAACGAAGGTGATGGCGGATTGGTGAGAGCATCCTCAACGCTCTTAATTACGAGTGTAACGGAAATTTTCATAATGCCCCAGGAGATGACACAAGATTCCTAAAGCAACTATGGGTTACTTTGTTTTGCGTTCATTCAACAGTCAATAAATTCATACCTATTTGAATGAACTTATTTTCCATGGGTTAGGGGTTTACTTCGCGTTTACACTATGTCGCCATTAGACTAATTTCCTCACTAGAAAGGACCTCGTTAATTAAAAACAATGGAAGCGATAACAAGATTTATTTTTAAACTTAGCGCTTTCTTCAATCTTGTTGAGAAAAAAAGATTTTCGTATATTTTGATCAAAGGTAGAATGCAATTACTTTTAATATAATAGTCAAATGTAATAAAAATCGACAGAGAAATTTAAGAGCATCTTATAAAATGCAAACCGCTTTAATTTCGGATGTGAATCAATGAAATATAATTTATATACAGGCATAGCTGCGTAGTTAAGAAGCTTGCTTTATAATCACCTGGATTCAGGTTCAACCCCGCTACACGGTACCTTACAAAGTGCCTTGTACTGTAATTGCAGGCCAACCAATGCCTTGTGAAAGAATTTGATAGGAGGAAACTGCATGCTGTTCGTAGTTCGCGTATATATATGTATTTTTTTTATTCTTTCACTTGTTTCGGTCATGTGACTGCGACCATACTGGAGAACTACCTTGAGAAAAATTTTAGTCGAATAAATCGACCCCAGGACATATTTATTAAGCGTAGTACTTACCCTACCCTACCCCTTTCCCGAACAGCTAAGTTACGGGGACATAAACATGCCAGAAATTTGAAAAGACAACGCGAAACCGGTTATTTCTCCAAATACAATGTTTATATACCAAAAAGATTTTATAACATTTTTCTGACGTAATTTAAATATATACTTTAACCATGTAACACAAGCCTTCTGTAGTTTTTTCACTCTTATTATCTTTTATACATCCAACCACGTGCTTTCACATACCAACTTTCCATCACCTACATATATATATATATATATATATATATATATATATATATATATATATATATATATATATACTGCGAGATTCCTTCAGTTTCCGTCCATGAAATCCACTCACAAGGATTTGGTCGGCCCGAGACTATATATAGTAGAAGGCAGTAGCCCAAGGTTTTCCGCAGTGGAATTTAACCCAGAACCCAGAAGGAAACTTTTTACCACACAGACACGCATATATATATATATATATATATGTATATATATATATATATATATATATATATATGCTAGACTTTAAAATGATAACTACTGGAATCATTTTCTTATCTTTATTTTTACTTAACCCTTCAAACCAGCACCACAGCCTGCTCGTAGTTCAATGCATGACTCAACTAAAAGTTAAAAATAGCTACGGTCACATAGCTTCCTTTCTTAGGACTCGAGTTTAAGTACACACTTCGAAATTTCTTGGTAATCAACCCATTACATGTAAGACTCGTTACTGGTCTCATCACTTGGTGAGGGAGTCAGTACTGCTTACAAAAGTTTCTTAGCGGGTTATACGTTTACTGTATTGATTCCAGTATTCATTTTATGGAACATTTTTATTTAGCAAATCGCCATGTGTGTGTCCATGCATATATATTCGCATTCATCGTATGTACCGACTAAACAGACTTAAGGGTTGAATAACCGGTGACAGAAAACCAATAACCACCACTACAAAAATATCCGACAACACATCTATATGCAGATATTAAGCTGGGAGACAGGATATCTTAAATAAATACGCGAAAGGCAGTAAAATCTAACAGTAATCTACTAAAATTATGGCTATATCCATAATTTACTTAGCGCAAATTGCAGATAAACGCTCCACTCCTGGATGTGATGACAGTTTTTCGCTGAAGAACATTCCCCCAAGGAATTGCAAGCTGAGCTAATGTACATTAAGCCGGAATATCCAGCAATAGAAAGAAACGTCGCTGGTAGATTTGAATGCATGTTATGTGAGTTGTTCCTTCAGTTTCATATGATTTGGTCAATTCGTTGCTAAACATATTCTATGCATGTACACAGAAAACACGCATATGTGTGTGTGCGTGTGTGTGTGTGTGTGTGTGTGTGTGTGTGTAAATATGTACATACACACAGACACACACACACATATATACATACATACATACATATATATATATATATATATATATATATATATATATATATATAAAAGAATACAAAAGATGGGACAAGAACGCAACAAGTGACAACGAGAAGTCGAGACAGTTATATGATAGGATTGTATATATTTCTGTAGGTATATATATGTGTGTATATATATATATATATATATATATATATATATATATGGGAGAATATACGAAAAAACAACAACAGACGAGGACAGGTGGTGTAAATAACAAAAGGATGTATTAGTATGACGCTCGGGAATACGGAAAGTCTTTGACGTTTCGAGCTACGCTCTTCAACAGAAAGAATACGGAGACAAGGAGAAAAACGCGGAGAAAAAAAATTGAATAGTGTCCAGTCAACGGTCAATCATATATATATATATATATATATATATATATATATATATATATATATATATATATATATATATTGATATACATATACATATTCATGTATATATATATAAGCGTGTGTGTATACACACACACATATATATAGATATATGTATATCTATATATATGAATATCTGTGAGTGTGTGTGTGTGTATGTATGTATGTATGTATATATGTATATACATATATTTTCATGTATGTATTTCAAACTTATATATTTGCATGTACAAGTTTCCGTGCGTGTGCACCTCCCGAAGTGTCTGCGTGTCAATAAAATGGTAGTTTGTTACATTACCTAGTTCGTTGGCACACGTATTTGATCATCAGAAGCTTTAATACAATTCCAATCTCGAGTTACAGAATGAAACTTAACGTTATGTGCCAATCTATGAACGATTTGCAACACTCTTTTGATGTGTTGATGACGTTATATGCACAGTTGAATTGAAGACAAGAAAATTTTATAAGAAAAATAAGTGTCCCCGGTGAAGAAAATACAAGTTTAACAGCATTTGGAAAGGAAAACAAGGAAGGAAACTATTGGCTAGCATCCAAATTTGGTCAAATGTGATTTTAAACATCGTTTTAAAAGAAATGGAAAGAAAAATAATGTGTCGCTTTGGAATCCTTCCATTTTAACATTATTTTTGTCTTCGTTGTGCATTAGCTTTCTTCCTGTGGTGTTAGTATCATTGCTGTTGTTGATTGATGCAGATGTTTTTGCAGTTGCTGTTGTTTTGATGATGATGATGATGATGATGATGATGAAGAACATGATTATTATTATTATTATTATTATTCAGTAGTTTTATTTTTATAACGTGCTTTCACTTCACAACTGAGCGCAGCTCTGTGCGCCTTGGGTATGTGCTGTGGTTTGCTGTGGTGCTCTTATGTTTACTGTATTGAAAGTGTTTTGCGTAGAATGTGTGCAGTACCTAGTAGTGCAATTTTCTGTATGTTATATATATTTGTAAGTCCTGCTATTTTTGTTATGTATTTGTCTGAATATTTTTTTATTATACCTAAGGCACCTACTATGATAGGAATTGTTTCTGTTTTTAGATTCCACATTCGAGTTATCTCTATTTCCAGGTCTTTGTATTTTGAAAGTTTTTCCATTTCTTTTAGAGAAACGTTGTCATCTGCTGGTATTGATACATCAATTAGAAAGCATTTTTTATTATTATTATTATTATTATTATTATTATTATTATTATTATTATTATTTTTATTATTGTTATTATTGTTATTATTATTATTGTGGGGTGATGGTGGTGGTTGGTGACGGCGATGATGACAATGACGACGACAACGACAACGTCGATGATGGTGAGGGGGAAGAGGAGGGGAGGAGAAGGAGGAGAGGAGAGGGGGAGGAGAAGGAGGGGAGGAGGAGGGGGAGGAAGGGGAGGAGGGGGAGGGGGAGGAGGAGGAGGGGGAGGGGAGGAGAAGGAGGGTATTTTGCGTGAAATCAAAGCGCAACGAGGTCAACTTTATCGACCCCCGTTCCGGAATAAAATACCAGTGAGGTACTGGAGTAGTAACAACAAATGCCCTCCCCTACGAAAATTTATGGCCTTGTGCGTGAATTAGAAACCCTTATAAAGGGCAGCGAGAAGGCATCATCATCATTATTATTATTATTATTATTATTATTATTATTATTATTATCATTATTATTATTATTGTTATTATTAAGGCGGCGAGCTGGCAGGATTGTTAACACGCAGGCCGGGCGAAATGCTTAACGGTATTTCATCCATCTTCACGTTGAGTTCAAATTCTGCCGAGGTCGACTTTGCCTTTCATCCTTTCGTGATCGATAGAATAAGTACCAGATGGGTACAGGGGTTGATGTAATTGACTAGCCCTCTCCCCCAAAATTTCAGGCCTTGCGTCTATAGTAGAGAGGATTATTATTATTATTATTAGTAGTAGTAGTAGTATTACTACGACTACTACTACTACTACTTACTGCTACTGCTACTACTGCTGATTTATGTGTGTGACTGTTATTGCGTATATAACCTAGCTTCTGTGTGTGCATTCGTATGCGTATGAAAATTTATGTACACCTTTCGACGATTACAAGTTTTCATATACACATACATGCATATACGTACGTACATGCATACACAAATGAATGCATACACACACATGCACACATGTGTACTTAGACACATACAAACTTTAGATGCATTTTCACTGAGTAACGCATACACCACACACGGACACTTTCCAGAGCAACGCAGTTATCTATACCTGACGTCAGCCTAAATGTCACATATGCCTTACACGTTTCGGTGCGTATGACGTCACACCGAACGAGTTTTCCTTGTGTGCGAGGAAGGTGCTATATAGCAACATTATATAACTTACAAATTCTGGCACCTAGACATAGCCGCTGGTTTATCCATTATTATACACCACTTCAAAGATGGAAGTCGATGCCGAGTGAATTTGAACTCAGAACATTATAATATGTGACGTTACTCAAAAGGTGAATTCACTAATTCGATTAATAGAAATCAATAACATTAGTGCCGTTATATATTCTTATCTACTCTAGGCACTAGGCCCGAAATTTTGGGGGAGGAGGCCAGTTGATTAGGTCGACTCCAGTACACAAATGTTATAACATTTATCGACCCCGAAAGAATAAAAGGCAAAGTCGACCTCAGCGGAATTTGAACTCGGAAAATAAATAGACTAAATACCGTTAAGCATTTCGCCCGGGGTGCTAACGTTTCTGCCAGCTCGCCGCTCTGTACAGGAATATATTCAGAGTACTATGTAACGGAGTAAAATACAAATATGTGGTAGAGATGGTCAGCAAATATGATCAGAATGGAATCACAGAAAACAAGAGGAATATTAAAGAACATATCGTTATTTCTTTCAACATATTTCGAAAGAATATGATATACGCACATTGGTGAAGGATAGACATCATCTACATCACACACACACACAGACATTGTTCAATCTTTTGTTTGCTTTTGCAAGAATTTAATCAAACGAATCCCCCCCCCCCATCTCAGTACTTATCTTTTGAAAGTCTGTTGCTCAGGCTATCGATCTCTTTTCTCAAACTGTTACGTCACGGAGATATACAGAAACCGAGACAGGTTGTCTAGCGATGGCAGACACAAACACAAGCACAAAGCCACATAGATACAAACACACGTGCGCGAGTTCACACGCATGTTAAAAATGTACTTACGTACATACATACATACATACATACATACATACATATATACATACAGACACACGCACACACACACACACGCACGCACACACACACACACACACACACACACACACACACACTCACACATTTCAAAAATTTTACAAATATACAAGAAACGGGAAAATTTACAGAACCATAACAAAGAGAAAATCCGCATCTAATTTTCAGGTAAAAATTTTAAATAAGTAAGTTTTCAAGCAGGTGAGATAATGCATTGGCTATGACGGATATTACTCACGTTTTTAGCGAAGTATATATATATATATACGTGGCATCTGAAGCCACGTATTGGTGAACGAGCATGTCAACCACACGCTCATGCCTACAATATGTGTGTGTATGTGAGTGCGTGTTTGTATAAAACTATTTAATTCATAGTCGTTAGTCCGACAAAATATATTCTATTTCACCTGTGGCTCATTGGGAATTAAGGAATTAAATTTATGAGGACATCGTTTATAATTTACAAGGATAAAGGCAAATTTTATTTATTTATGTAGATAGATAGGTAGATAAATAGATAGATAGATAGATAGATAGATAGATAGATAGATAGATAGATAGATAGATAGATAGATAGTATCCAAGTAATTGCACCAGCTAGCGCCCAGAATTTGTTTTCAAAGTAAAATGTCAAGTCATTAGCAGTGTCTAATGTCAAAAGATAAATGGATGTCTTTACATGCCATATTTTGTCCAGCGCAACAGGAATTGCCCCATATCTCACCCAGAACAATAATGATGTCTATGAGTAAAAGAGGGAGCCTCTACTTATTTGTTTGACCTGCAAGATGTAGTGGTCAAATTTGGTTTAATTTTCTGTCACACCATACCGTTTGAAAACGCAAAATTACTGTAGATGCTGTTGGAATAGTGGTGAGCTTCTTTCCTTCGATTAGGTTCTAGTTTGGCTCAATGACAACAATAATAACAACAATGTCATCGACGAAACCAAGATATCTCTACCTGGTCGCTCGTTATACTGAGAAATCTCCATCATTTAAACAAAAACTTTCAAGAAGGTAAATGGTTGCTGTGTGATAAGTAGCTTGCTTCCTAACAACATGAAGAAGACACTAGCCACCTTGGGCTAGTGTCTTCTTCTATAACCTCAGCCCGACCAAAGCCTTGTGAGTTGATTTGGTAGATGTAAACCGGAAGAACCCCATCGCATATATATATATATATATATAGCACATTGAATGTCCACGTTAGTGGTCAACGTTATATATATATATATATATATATATATATATATATATATATATATATATATATATATATATATATATATATATATATATATATATATATATATATATATATATATATAGGAAAATGAAAAAAAGCCAGAATGCTGAACTGGAAGCATAATTTAATAAAGATTTTTTCTAACCGGTTTTCATTGCGATGAAGCAAATTATCAAGAAGAAGGAGAATGAAAATGTTTTTTTAATGAACAATATCATTAATACACACAAAGTCCTTAAATGCAAAAGGCAACACAAATCTTTGAAAACATTATTAACCAATTCCAAACTACATACACCACTTCCACCCCCATCAGTTAAAAAATGTGCACGCCCTAATTGTGGCACCTGCCCCTACCTACCTGAAGGCTCTGAATTTACCTTCAAACGAGGAACAAAGTTTAAAATTAAAACCAATTTCTCTTGTTCCTCTTGTAACCTCATTTATGTCCTTACTTGCGCAGGTTGCCAAAACTTCTATATCGGACAGACGAGCCTCCCATTACGTAGAAGAGTAGCTGTCCATAAGGAACAAATAAACCTCCCTCAATACCGCCAAATTCCACTCAGTGGCCACATAGACTCTTGCGCCAGAAACAAAAACCCTAAATTCATTATATTCCCTTTCTATCAATGTAAAGACAGAATCTCCACACAAGAAAGAATCAACAAGGAGAATCTTTTCATAGAGAAATTCCAACCTTTTCTTAACACACACACCCCTCAGTGACCTTATTTCTCTATGAACAGACACAAACTTCCTGTTGGGGAAAAAAAAGAGTTCATAACTCTAACTAAAAACACTTGTGTCCCCTTACACACACTTCCTGTTTTGACACCACATTTCCTGCTTAACACAAACTTTTAATCCTTTTTTTTTAACCTAACAAAACTCTCAACTCTCATGCATCCTTATTTTTCCTACCAATTTATACATGAACTACTATTGAACTACAAAAGCTCAAAGACAATATAATGTATGGGTATATTTATTTTTTTATATATTATTTTCTTCATGTTGTACTTTTTTGTACTTCTTTGTAAAAAAACATTTTCATTCTCCTTCTTCTTGATAATTGGCTTCATCGCAATGAAAACCGGTTAGAAAAAATCTTTATTAAATTATGCTTCCAGTTCAGCATTCTGGCTTTTTTTCATTTTCCTATTATTTCTCCACGTGCGGTTAACACAACTCCACTATTTACTGATATGTATATATATATATATATATATATATATATATATATATATATATATATATATATATATATATATATATATGCTTATATGTGTGCGTCTTTGAGTCTGTGGTTGTCCCTCCATCCTCACTTGACAACCGATGTTGGCGTGTTTACGTCCCCGTAACTTGACGGTCCAACATAAGAGCTTGATAAAATAAATACTAGGCTTACAAAGAATAAGTCCTGGGGTTCGATTTGTTCCACTAAAACTCCTTAAGGTGGTGCTCCAGCATGGCCGCAGTCAAATGACTGAACCAGATATAAGAATAAAAGAAAAATGGAAAACTCATGGAATAAAATTATTTGGGAAGGCCATTACGGTCTTGACTGGAAGCCTCTGATTATGAGTCCGTTCCATTGGGGCTGCCGGAACTGAACAACAATCACAACAACGGCAAGGCACTACGTGATTGATCAGCCTGCTAGATATAGCAGCCAAAGTTTATCCAACTCACACACTACACATTTTCAAGTAGAATGCCACGTTTTTCGCTGTTCGTATAATAATAGAGAATATTCTCGGTCGGAATACCTTCGATCAGGTCATTACCAGGGATAAGCAATAACAAATCTGTCAGATACAAAACATCAAATCTCTTAATAATGCAAGAGAATGCTATGGCCGGCTCGATCTAGCGATGGCCTCCGCATTTTCTCGAGCATTGATGTCAAATTCGAAAGCTAAAAACAAATATTAAACGTTCATCTTTAGAAAAATACCTGAAATATCACAAATACTACAGAACCAAGACACACTGTCTTTGTGATAATAGGTTTTAGAAACTTTATAAATTGTGTTTATATATATATATATATATATTATGTATGTATGTATGTATGTATGTTTGTGTGCGTGAGTTACAGAGTTCGTATATGTATGAGGCTGTGTGAATGTTTATGTGTAGGCAACTGTACGTGTATGTGTATATTTAGAAATCTTAGTAATATTTTTGTTTATAAACAGGATATGTCAAGAAAATATCCGAAAATTACACTAAAATTGACGAGATTGTCTCCGTAAATCTCATTCTTATATATAATTTATTTGCTAGAAATACTATTTTCCGTTTTTCTTATTTTCTCTTTAGCTTTCTAGATGTAGGAATAAATATATATGCATGTGAGTTTATTTATATGTGTGTATGTGTGTGCGCGCTGGCATGTGTGTGTTTGCGCGCGCGCGCGCGTGAGTGTATGTATGAATGAATGTATGTATATATATATATATATATAATCCTACATAGGTGTTTGTGTATGTGAGGATATTCAACAAACTTTATAGGAATATATCATTATAAATTCGTTTTAAAATAAGCAATTACGTGTGTGTATAATATATATATATATATATATATATATATATATATATATATATATATAGAGAGAGAGAGAGAGAGAGAGAGTGAGATGTAGGTATGTATATATTTATATATTATGCAATAATACAAATAATATGTGAGTATATGCATATATACGTACATGTATGTACATTCCTACATCTACGTGTATATATAGATGCATATCTGGGTACAGGACGTCACAAAATAAAACATGAACAAAATGAAAAACGAGAATATAAACAAAGCACGGAAAACAAACTATTTTCGAACAACGGTAGGAACACACAGCAAAACAGACAGGCCACAGAGAGAACATTTCCTTTATCAGCTGCCCCTATTCTAAACTAAGCGTTTCGGTGTCCCAAGCACGACCCGACACGGTGTTCGTGAGCAAATTTATATCTTTAGCTACTTCGCTTAGTAAGCTTGAGGATGTAGGTTTGATCTCAATGCGTACACTCTTGATCACATACTGTTTGTTTATTATTTTAGCCATGGGTTGACGCAATACAAGAGAATTAAAATGAGTCGGCGGAGTCTGTCTACGAGTCCGGACAGTCATAATTTAGGATATCTTACGTAAATTAATCATTGTAAAGCGTCACAGAAAAATTCATTGAAAATTGACTTAAAATGCTGAAAAAAGATGCAACAGCATCGGAAAAACTGACATGCGATTTTTCCTTTGGTTCTTTACATTCTGATTTCAATTCCCAGCGTGGTTAGTTTTGTCTCTCATACCCCATGTTCAGTAAAAATAAAGTGCCACTCAAATAACGGGGTTCGATGTAATCGAATAACACTGTTCGGTGATGAGACTCGAGAGTCAATTTCTATTCATTCTGATCCTATCTTTCTACATTGCCAGGACTGTTATGATCCAGTGGCAGCATTTCCAGACCAAACTGTGGTAAGTATATGGGGAACAAATCCATCGATTGTACATAGATGTTTGATAGTTCAGCTACTACTGCTTTTTTATTATCTTTGCTATTGTAGTACTTATTATATCTTGCCTCTCAAAGACAAGGAAGTGCAGTGTCGCAGTTGTTTATGGTGACAAGGTATACACCTAACATAACAAGCGGCAACCTGGCAGGATCATTAGTACGCCGGGTAAAATGCTTAGCGGTTTTTCGTTCGTCTTCACGTTCTGAGTTCAAATTCCACCGAAACCGACTTTGCCTTTCTTCCTTTCGTGGGTAGATAAAATAAGCACCAGTTAACCACTTAACCACCTACACGAAATTGCTGGCCTTGTGCCAACATTTGAAATTAAAAGAAATGCGCGTGTGTGTATGTATGTATGTACAAGTGTATGAATGTATGCTAATTGGAAGTGCTGTTAAAACATCGGATAAAATAAAATGCCTTGCGATATTTGTTCTGGCTTGAGTTCTGAGTTCCAATAGTGCTGCAGTCAAACTTATGTCCCATCCTTCAATCGTTAACAAAATCGAATATATGTAGGTTATTGGACTGGCCGAATCCTTAGAATTGGTGATTATGATACTTGTGTGTCTTTGTTCTGACCATTTACGGTCTAAGTTCGAATTCTCCAGTATTTTACAGTAGACGTAATCCATGCTTTGCTTTCCCCCCCAAACAGATTGTTCGGTAGTGTTTAATCTGTTGTAAGCATTTGAGCTAGGTC